>NC_048576.1:88425589-88448089 GCF_013265735.2 Oncorhynchus mykiss | reverse complement strand
CACATCATCAAAACATAATACATATCAACATGAGCAATGTCAGAGTCTGGAATATAAATATATACACTGAGTGTACAAAACATTAGGACCAAACAAATACAGGCACACACTTACAAAAACATACAGGTGTTTTTTAAACACAGACGCACACAACCTTATTGCAGGATAATGCAGTGCAGGAAATGTACAACTTTTTTTTAGGTTTAAAAACGGATTCTGAAGTCTGTAATTTCCACTTTGAAATGTCCAACTTGATTAGTCTATCTCTCTCTGTCTTTACAGTGTGTATGTGATGTGAGGGTCTCTCTCTCTCTGTCTTTACAGTGTGTATGTGATGTGAGGGTCTATCTCTCTCTGTCTTTACAGTGTGTATGTGATGTGAGGGTCTATCTCTCTCTGTCTTTACAGTGTGTATGTGATGTGAGGGTCTATCTCTCTCTGTCTTTACAGTGTGTATGTGATGTGAGGGTCTATCTCTCTCTGTCTTTACAGTGTGTATGTGATGTGAGGGTCTATCTCTCTCTGTCTTTACAGTGTGTATGTGATGTGAGGGTCTATCTCTCTCTGTCTTTACAGTGTGTATGTGATGTGAGGGTCTATCTCTCTGTCTTTACAGTGTGTATGTGATGTGAGGGTCTATCTCTCTGTCTTTACAGTGTGTATGTGATGTGAGGGTCTATCTCTCTCTGTCTTTACAGTGTGTATGTGATGTGAGGGTCTATCTCTCTCTGTCTTTACAGTGTGTATGTGATGTGAGGGTCTATCTCTCTCTGTCTTTACAGTGTGTATGTGATGTGAGGGTCTATCTCTCTCTGTCTTTACAGTGTGTATGTGATGTGAGGGTCTATCTCTCTCTGTCTTTACAGTGTGTATGTGATGTGAGGGTCTATCTCTCTCTGTCTTTACAGTGTGTATGTGATGTGAGGGTCTATCTCTCTCTGTCTTTACAGTGTGTATGTGATGTGAGGGTCTATCTCTCTCTGTCTTTACAGTGTGTATGTGATGTGAGGGTCTATCTATCACTGTCTTTACAGTGTGTATGTGATGTGAGGGTATATCTCTCTGTCTTTACAGTGTGTATGTGATGTGAGGGTCTATCTCTCTCTGTCTTTACAGTGTGTATGTGATGTGAGGGTCTATCTCTCTCTGTCTTTACAGTGTGTATGTGATGTGAGGGTCTATCTCTCTCTGTCTTTACAGTGTGTATGTGATGTGAGGGTCTATCTCTCTCTGTCTTTACAGTGTGTATGTGATGTGAGGGTCTATCTCTCTCTGTCTTTACAGTGTGTATGTGATGTGAGGGTCTATCTCTCTCTGTCTTTACAGTGTGTATGTGATGTGAGGGTCTATCTCTCTCTGTCTTTACAGTGTGTATGTGATGTGAGGGTCTATCTCTCTCTGTCTTTACAGTGTGTATGTGATGTGAGGGTCTATCTCTCTCTGTCTTTACAGTGTGTATGTGATGTGAGGGTCTATCTCTCTCTGTCTTTACAGTGTGTATGTGATGTGAGGGTCTATCTCTCTCTGTCTTTACAGTGTGTATGTGATGTGAGGGTCTATCTCTCTCTGTCTTTACAGTGTGTATGTGATGTGAGGGTCCATCTCTCTGTCTTTACAGTGTGTATGTGATGTGAGGGTCTATCTCTCTCTGTCTTTACAGTGTGTATGTGATGTGAGGGTCTATCTCTCTCTGTCTTTACAGTGTGTATGTGATGTGAGGGTCTATCTCTCTCTGTCTTTACAGTGTGTATGTGATGTGAGGGTCTATCTCTCTCTGTCTTTACAGTGTGTATGTGATGTGAGGGTCCATCTCTCTGTTTGTACAGTGTGTATGTGATGTGAGGGTCTATCTCTCTCTGTCTTTACAGTGTGTATGTGATGTGAGGGTCTATCTCTCTCTGTCTTTACAGTGTGTATGTGATGTGAGGGTCTATCTCTCTCTGTCTTTACAGTGTGTATGTGATGTGAGGGTCTATCTCTCTCTGTCTTTACAGTGTGTATGTGATGTGAGGGTCTATCTCTCTCTCAACCTACTTTCATGATACACTACATGACCAAAACTATGTGGACACCTGCTCCTCAAACATATCATCTTGGTCCCCCTTTTGCTGCTATAACAGCCTCCAGTCTTCTGGGAAGTCTTTCCACTAGATGTTGGAACATTGCTGCGTGGACTTGCTTCCATTCAGCCACAAGAGCATTAGTGAGGTCAGGCTCTGATGTTGGGCGATTCGGCCTGGCTCGCAGTCGGTGTTCCAATTCATCCAAAAGGTGCTGGATGGGTTTGAGGTCAGGGCTCTGTGCAGGCCAGTCAAGTTCTTCCACACCAATCTCGACAAAAAAACATTTCTTTTATGGACTTCGCTTTGTGCATGGGGGCATTGTCATGCTGAAACAGTACAGGGCCTTCCCCAAACTGTTGCTAAAAAGTTGGGATCACAGAATGGTCTAGAATGTCATTCCCTTCACTGGAACTAAGGGGTCTGTAGCCCGAACAATGAAAAACAACCCCAGACCATTATTCCTCCTCCACCAAACTTTTCCACTGCTCCAGATTTCAATGGACCAAGCTTTACACCACTGCAGCCAACGCTTGGCATTGCACATGGTGATCTTAGGCTTGTGTGCTGCTGCTCGGCCATGGAAACCCATTTCAGGAAGCTCCCGACGAACAGTTCTTGTGTTGACTTTGCTTCTAGAGGCAGTTTGGAACTCGCTAGTGAGTGTTGCAACTGAGGACAGACGATTTTTGGGAGCGGTGTGGGTGTTTTACATTGGCACAGCAATCAGAAGGAAGGGTTAGGGCTTATTATTGATTCAAAAACATATGTAGAATTGACCCTCCCCCAACCCTGTTAAGAGGAGCACAGGGCAGTTTCCCTTTTCTGACCCTGTTGCAGTGTGTGTGTGTGTGTGTGTGTGTGTGTGTGTGTGTGTGTGTGTGTGTGTGTGTGTGTGCGCGTGTGTGCGTGAGTGTGTGTGTAGAGGACATGCCTCCTGTGTGGGGTTATTATCTGGCTGAGTAAACACACAGGGCCTCTTTTCCTCCTCTTCCTCATCCTCCTCCTCTTCCTCCTCCTCCTCCTCTTCATCATCCTCCTCTTCCTCCTCCTCCTCCTCCTCCTCTTCCTCCTCTTCCTCCTCCTCTTCATCCTCCTCCTCTTCCTCCTCTTCCTCCTCCTCCTCCTCCTCTTCCTCCTCCTCCTCTTCCTCCTCCTCTCTCCCCCTCCTCCTCCTCAGCTCTATCCTCTTCCTCCTCCTCCTCTTCCTCCTCTTCCTCCTCCTCCTCCTCTTCCTCCTCCTCCTCTTCCTCATCTTCCTCCTCCTCTTCCTCCTCTTCCTCCTCCTCCTCTTCCTCCTCCTCTCTCCTCCTCCTCCTCCTCAGCTCTATCCTCTTCCTCATCCTCCTCTTCCTCCTCCTCCTCCTCTTCCTCCTCCTCCTCCTCCTCTTCATCCTCCTCTTCCTCCTCCTCTTCCTCCTCCTCCTCAGCTCTATCCTCCTCTAACTCTCATTTTCTTTTCCCCCACGTATCTCCTTTTACGGCCCCAACAAGGTCCGTATTCAAACACCCACCTCTCTCTTCAAACTTATTTTCTTCCCTCTCTTTTCTCCTCCCTCCTTTGAGGAGGAAGAGAGGGATGGAGGGAGGAAGGGATGGAGGCAGGAGTGTTTTTGTTTGTCTTTGAATTCGGCGACAGCCACGAAACTGGGTACAATCCCTTGATGTTGTTTAGGGTTAAAAGGGGAAGAGAATAACATGCTCTCTGGTGGCAGACACACAGGCAGACACACACACACACACACACACTCTCTCTCTTTTACCCAGACACACACCCAATGACCAGTGTGCCCCCAGTGAAGGGGGTTAGTTAAGTGGGGTGAAGGCTCTGCAGAGTGTGAAATGATGATACTGTGAGGAGACTGACAGAGACTGAGGTAGCTGTTAGTTACTTCAACATCTTCTAGAGGATCTCACTATGGTGATACAACAGTCTAGAGCAGGGGTTTCTAACTCATTCCATGGAGAGCCTAGTGTCTGCTGGTTTTAGTTTATTCCTTTCAATTAAGCCCTAGACAACCAGGGGAGGGCAGTTCTTTAGTAATTAGTAAGCTTAACTCATCAATCAAGTACAAGGGAGGAGTGAAAACCTGCAGACTCTCGGTCCTCTGTGGTCCTCTGTGGAATGAGTTTGACATGTGGTCTTGAGAGAGAGACACATCGAGACACCGTTGCCCTAGAGCACACAAAAAAAACGATACATACCTCGGCCTAAACATCAGCACCACAGGTAACTTCCACAAAGCTGTGAACGATCTGAGAGACAAGGCAAGAAGGGCATTCTATGCCATCAAAAGGAACATAACATTTGACATACCAATTCATACCAAACCCATTGCCCTTCATGGTTGCGTGGTCAGAGGTCCGCCCACCAACCAATAATTCACAAAATGGGCCAAACACCAAATATCTTCAATGTGCAACTTAAAACACCAAGTAATGCAGAATTAGGCCGATACCCACTAATTATCCAAATCCAGAAAAGAGCGGTTAAATTCTACAACCACCTAAATGGAAGCGATTTCCAAACAAATCCATCACCTACAGAGAGATGAACCTGGAGAAGAGTCCCCTAAGCAAGCTGGTCCTGGGGCTCTGTTCACAAACACAAACAGACCCCACAGAGCCCCAGGACAGCAACACTATTAGACCCAACCAAATCATGAGAAAACAGAAAGATAATTACTTGACAAATTGGAAAGAATTTAAAAAACAGAACAGAGTAAACTAGAATGCTATTTGGACCTAAACAGAGAGTACACAGTGGCAGAATACCTGACCACTGTGACTGACCCAAACTTAAGGAAAGCTTTGACTATGTACAGACTCAGTGAGCATAGCCTGGCTATTGAGACAGGCCTCAACCTGGCTCTCAAGAGAAGACAGGCTATGTGCACACTGCCACAAAATGAGGTGGAAACTGAGCTGCACAGATCCACAAGAAAATATCAACCAGTGAAGAACAAACACCATTGTAAATACAACCCATATTTATGTTTATTTATTTTCCATGTTGTACTTTAACTATTTGCACATCGTTACAACACTGTATGAATTATATGACATTTGAAATGTCTTTATTTTTTTGAACTTTTGTGAGTGTAATGTTTACTGTTAATTTTTATTGTTTATTTCACTTCTGTATATTATCTACATCACTTGCTTTGGCAATGTAAACATATGTTTGCCGTGCCAATAACGCACACACACAACAAGCTCTCACAGTCCCACTGCAGAACCAGACGCTTGTCTGTAAACGTCAGATGTCGAAGGTTAAGTTTAGGCATTCATTCGGAATGGTTAAGTTGAGGGCTACATTTTGGGATAGGTATGGAGCCGCAGCTCACCCACACAACTCACATAACCCTTAACTTGAAAGGTAAACCTATGAATTGGATAATAATATTGGAGTTAAATTTAGTAAATGTGGTTGTCAGTGATGGTTCACTATACTATATATGGCTGAATTTTGCATTAATGTATTCAGCGCATTTCCAAGTATAAGACCTTTTTATAGCCAAGACCTGAAAATACCCTCACCTTCTAGAAACATCCACTCTGCTGAATCACTCCTTCAGAGCCCTGTGTAGCCTTCTACTGAAATGCTACTGTACTGCTACACAGTATACACACCCTGATGTGGTCATACACTATGAATGGTAGCTGTTAGTCCTGTCTCTTTACTTGGAAAATGGGGGAGAGGAGGGAGGATGAGGGAGGATGAGGGAGGGGGGAGAGGAGATGGAGGAGGAGGAGGAGGAGGGGGAGATGAGATGATGAGGAGGGAGATGGAGGAGGAGGAGGAGGGGGAGAGGAGAGGAGGGATGGCGGGAGGAGAGGGGGATGAGGGAGAGGGGAGAGGAGATGGAGAGGAGGGAGATGGGAGAGCAGGAGGGGGAATGGAGAGGAGGGAGGGGGGAGGAGAGGAGGGATGGAGGAAGATGGGGGAGAGGGGGAGAAGAGGGACGGGGGAGAGGAGGGAGAACGGGAGGGAGAGGAGGGATGGGGAGAGGAGGAGGAGATGGGAGGGAGGTAATGTCTCTTGCTGAGTGGATTAGTGTGAGGTAGGAAGGAGGGCAGCCCCAATTAGATATTAGTGTTTAAACAGGAGCCATTATCTACTGTGGCCAGCACAGCGGGGGACGCTCACACACACACACACACACACATACACACACACACACACTTATTCCCCAACACTGCTGCATAGGGGCCAGTAGAAATCAGCACTGTCAGCACATTTCCCCTCTGTCAATAAGCCAATTGGATATTCCCTACACCTACATTCTAACACTCAGCACCAATCATACTGGACACACAGTCTCCTCCCACAAACTGTATTAAAGAGATCATCTAATAGTCAGATCCTTGTGTGATGAAACCTCAACCCATTGACTGACTACAATACACACTAACTCAAGTATGCATTGAGGGCCTGTCTCTCAACATAGGAATGTGTGTGTGTGTGTGTGTGTGTGTGTGTGTGTGTGTGTGTGTGTGTGTGTGTGTGTGTGTGTGTGTGTGTGTGTGTGTGTGTGTGTGTGTGTGTGTGTAATATTAATTAGTGTTTGTCTCTGTTGTTGACCCTCTTGTCCCCTGCAGAGTCTCTGGACAAGTGGGAGCGTCTGACTGTAGCTGATTCTCTGGAGCCAGTCCAGTTTGAGGACGGGGAGAAGATCGTGGTACAGGGAGACCCCGGAGATGACTTCTTCATCATCACAGAGGTACAGCAGTGTGTGTGTTTGTGTGTACGCATGTCTTTTTCTGGTTGTCACTAGCTTCCACAGCCACAAAGTCATCAATATGGCTAAACCTCACCTATTTCTACAATGTATCTTCTTAAAATTTGATTTGAACCCTAACCTTAACCACACTGCTAACCTTATGCCTAACCTTCACATTAAAATACAAACAAAAAGCTAATTTCTGTTGCCAATTTTGACTTTGTGGCTGTAGAATCTGACTTTGTGGCTGTAGAATCTGACTTTGTGGCTGTAGAATCTGACTTTGTGGCTGTAGAATCTGACTTTGTGGCTGTAGAATCTGACTTTGTGGCTGTAGAATCTGACTTTGTGGCTGTAGAATCTGACTTTGTGTCACTGTGTCAGTGAGTGTGATGTGTGTGATGTGTCAGTGTGTCAGTGAGTGTGATGTGTCAGTGTGTTATGTGTCAGTGTGTCAGTGAATGTGATGTGTCAGTGTGTGTGATGTGTCAGTGTGTGTGATGTGTCAATGTGTCAGTGAGTGTGATGTGTCAGTGTGTCAGTGTGTGTGATGTGTCAATGTGTCAGTGTGTGTAATGTGTCAGTGTGTCAGTGTGTGTGATGTGTCAATGTGTCAGTGTGTGTAATGTGTCAGTGTGTCAGTGAGTGTGATGTGTCAGTGTGTCAGTGTGTGTGATGTGTCAGTGTGTCAGTGTGTGTGATGTGTCAATGTGTCAGTGTGTGTGATGTGTCAGTGTGTCAGTGTGTGTGATGTGTCAGTGTGTCAGTGTGTGTGATGTGTCAATGTGTCAGTGTGTGTGATGTGTCAGTGTGTCAGTGTGTGTGATGTGTCAGTGTGTCAGTGAGTGTGATGTGTCAGTGAGTGTGATGTGTCAGTGTGTCAGTGTGTGTGATGTGTCAGTGTGTCAGTGTGTGATGTGTCAGTGTGTCAGTGAGTGTGATGTGTCAATGTGTCAGTGTGTGTGATGTGTCAGTGTGTCAGTGTGTGTGGTGTCAGTGTGTCAGTGAGTGTGATGTGTCAGTGAGTGTGATGTGTCAGTGTGTCAGTGTGTGTGGTGTCAGTGTGTCAGTGAGTGTGATGTGTCAGTGAGTGTGATGTGTCAGTGTGTCAGTGAGTGTGATGTGTCAGTGAGTGTGATGTGTCAGTGAGTGTGATGTGTCAGTGAGTGTGATGTGTCAGTGTGTCAGTGAGTGTGATGTGTCAGTGAGTGTGATGTGTCAGTGAGTGTGATGTGTCATGTCTATGATGGAAGTCCAGTGTCTTGTTGTATATCAATACTTCCTCTTGTCTGAGATCAGAACTGATTACATCCTTATTGGCTCCAGGAGACAGACGAAGTGGCGTTGTGAGGTGTGTGTGTTTGTGTGCGTGGTGCATGCGTGTGTTCTGAGGAAGAGTGTGAATGAGTGTTTGGGAGAATGGGGCTGGTCACACTGCTAGGTTTGTGGTTGTGTGGAGCAGGGCCCCTTAGAGCAGGGCCCCCCACCTGACAGCCAGTCAGTCAGCCTAACACACTTTTTATTAACTCCATAGTTTACAAAGGGGTTCCATCAGGGTCAAGCCAAGAGGACCAGTGTGTGTGAGGGGGGTCGTCTGTCCTTTTTTTGGTCTGTTGTTTTCACCTCCTGTTTCTCATCCTTTCACAACCCTCACCTCCTGTTTAAACTTGGCTTGCTCTCATTATTTTCCTCTCTCCCCCTCTCCTTCTCATCACTCTTTACCTCTCTCTCTCTCTTCTCTCTCTCTCCCCCTCTCCTTCTCTCTCTACCTCTTAGTCTCTTTCTCTACCTCCCTCTCTCTTCCTTACGCTCTCTTTCTCTACCCCTCCAAAAATCTCTCTCCAGCTCTACCTCTTCTCTCTCTCTTTTACCCCCTATTCCCCCTCCCCCTCTCTCTTTCTCTCTCAGCCCTAACAATAGCCCCAGTGATTGGTAGCTAGCTAGCATGGAGCTCTGTGAGCCAAGCCCCAGTAAGGCGCAGCTGAGACTGGAGGGCTGGAGGGGTATTATCAGGCTGCTGAGTGAAGTATCCCTCCGTTTGGCTCTCTCTCCATCTCCACCTGCACCAATGAGCCTGCAGCACTGTAGCCACAACCCTCCCTCTCTACCTCCTTCCTTCCCTCACTTTCTACATTCCTCTCCCATCCTCTCTAGTCTGGAAGGCAGCTGCATTGACTGTGCTGTCCTCTCCTCGTTTCTAGATCGACTGTGCTGTCCTCTCCTCGTTTCTAGATCGACTGTGCTATCCTCTCCTCGTTTCTAGATCGACTGTGCTATCCTCTCCCTGTTTCTAGATTGACTGTGCTGTCCTCTCCTCGTTTCTAGATCGACTGTGCTGTCCTCTCCTCGTTTCTAGATCGACTGTGCTGTCCTCTCCCTGTTTCTAGATCGACTGTGCTGTCCTCTCCTCGTTTCTAGATCGACTGTGCTGTCCTCTCCCTGTTTCTAAATTGACTGTGTTGTCCTCTCCCTGTTTCTAGATCGACTGTGCTGTCCTCTCCCTGTTTCTAAATTGACTGTGTTGTCCTCTCCCTGTTTCTAGATCGACTGTGCTGTCCTCTCCCTGTTTCTAGATCGACTGTGCTGTCCTCTCCCTGTTTCTAAATTGACTGTGCTGTCCTCTCCCTGTTTCTAGATCGACTGTGCTGTCCTCTCCCTGTTTCTAAATTGACTGTGCTGTCCTCTCCCTGTTTCTAGATCGACTGTGCTGTCCTCTCCCTGTTTCTAGATCGACTGTGCTGTCCTCTCCCTGTTTCTAGATTGCCTGTTCCATCCCCCTCATAGTTTCTAGATTCCATTACAGGTCAGGTGATGTGAGAGAGAGAAGAGAGGCAGGTCACATACTACAGAGTCTAGACTTCCAGTTGTAGGCTAAGGCCCTGACTAAAGGCATAGTAGAGACCGGCTGGAGAGGAGATACAGTGCCTTGCGAAAGTATTCGGCCCCCTTGAACTTTGCGACCTTTTGCCACATTTCAGGCTTCAAACATAAAGATATAAAACTGTATTTTTTTGTGAAGAATCAACAACAAGTGGGACACAATCATGAAGTGGAACGACATTTATTGGATATTTCAAACTTTTTTAACAAATCAAAAACTGAAAAATTGGGCGTGCAAAATGATTCAGCCCCCTTAAGTTAATACTTTGTAGCGCCACCTTTTGCTGCGATTACAGCTGTAAGTCGCTTGGGGTATGTCTCTATCAGTTTTGCACATCGAGAGACTGACATTTTTTCCCATTCCTCCTTGCAAAACAGCTCGAGCTCAGTGAGGTTGGATGGAGAGCATTTGTGAACAGCAGTTTTCAGTTCTTTCCACAGATTCTCGATTGGATTCAGGTCTGGACTTTGACTTGGCCATTCTAACACCTGGATATGTTTATTTTTGAACCATTCCATTGTAGATTTTGCTTTATGTTTTGGATCATTGTCTTGTTGGAAGACAAATCTCCATCCCAGTCTCAGGTCTTTTGCAGACTCCATCAGGTTTTCTTCCAGAATGGTCCTGTATTTGGCTCCATCCATCTTCCCATCAATTTTAACCATCTTCCCTGTCCCTGCTGAAGAAAAGCAGGCCCAAACCATGATGCTGCCACCACCATGTTTGACAGTGGGGATGGTGTGTTCAGCTGTGTTGCTTTTACGCCAAACATAACATTTTGCATTGTTGCCAAAAAGTTCAATTTTGGTTTCATCTGACCAGAGCACCTTCTTCCACATGTTTGGTGTGTCTCCCAGGTGGCTTGTGGCAAACTTTAAACGACACTTTTTATGGATATCTTTAAGAAATGGCTTTCTTCTTGCCACTCTTCCATAAAGGCCAGATTTGTGCAATATACGACTGATTGTTGTCCTATGGACAGAGTCTCCCACCTCAGCTGTAGATCTCTGCAGTTCATCCAGAGTGATCATGGGCCTCTTGGCTGCATCTCTGATCAGTCTTCTCCTTGTATGAGCTGAAAGTTTAGAGGGATGGCCAGGTCTTGGTAGATTTGCAGTGGTCTGATACTCCTTCCATTTCAATATTATCGCTTGCACAGTGCTCCTTGGGATGTTTAAAGCTTGGGAAATCTTTTTGTATCCAAATCCGGCTTTAAACTTCTTCACAACAGTATCTCGGACCTGCCTGGTGTGTTCCTTGTTCTTCATGATGCTCTCTGCGCTTTTAACGGACCTCTGAGACTATCACAGTGCAGGTGCATTTATACGGAGACTTGATTACACACAGGTGGATTGTATTTATCATCATTAGTCATTTAGGCCAACATTGGATCATTCAGAGATCCTCACTGAACTTCTGGAGAGAGTTTGCTGCACTGAAAGTAAAGGCTGAATAATTTTGCACGCCCAATTTTTCAGTTTTTGATTTGTTAAAAAAGTTTGAAATATCCAATAAATGTCGTCCCACTTCATGATTGTGTCCCACTTGTTGTTGATTCTTCACAAAAAAATACAGTTTTATATCTTTATGTTTGAAGCCTGAAATGTGGCAAACGGTCGCAAAGTTCAAGGTGGCCGAATACTTTCGCAAGGCACTGTAGATACACTGAGAGCATAAAGCACAGAGAGAGATGAACCAAAAAGGAAAGAGACTGTTTTTGCAGAGAGAGAGAGCGCTTGTCTGACTCTGGACTTCCCCTCCAGCAGGCCCTCAGCCCAGTCAGTCCATTCCTCTGTCCCCCTGGGTATTCTCTGGTCCCTGTGTGTCTCTGACAGATCAGGACCCCACTGAGAACATGGCCCTTTTTAAACGGGAACAGGCATCTGGTGTCATTTCTAAAGCCCCAGGAAAAGAATAGGGGAAATTTCCCATTGAAAGCCGAAAAAGCCCTGTATTTCTCACTGGTTTAATTTCAGAGGGACATCCAGGCCTCCTGTCTTTTATATCATCTGTCTGAGTCACTCTTTCATTCCTTTCTCATTGGTGACAGCATGGGTATCCCATGTCAGGGTGTCCGCGGGTCCTTAAAGAGTCTTAAAAACTATTCAATTCATTTATCTGATTTAAAGGCCTTAATACATCTTAAAATGTCTTAAATTAAGTTTGAAAAGGTTTCAGTTCAATTATTTAAAAAAATATTAATATTTTACATTTCGGCTTCAATATTTATTTTTACATTTTAAATGCGTTAAGCACTATGTGGGTTGTAATGCTGTAACAACACAGACTAAAACCATGCATAGAAGTCCCATGATGGTGGTAACTGTCCATTACTGATTATCACCTATTAACCACCATGTATTACCATTACTGTACAATATTTCAGTTGTCTATATTACATTTGTTTATTTGATGACTTTATTATTTCATTCCAAGTCATCTCATCTCTATAGAGCTGCTGCCTATGCTGTCAACAATCACTATCTCAGCAGTTCAAAGTAAAATACTTCTGAATACCTGCTGGATACCAACTATCAATCACTGTATCTTCAGGTAGAGATTCCTCTCGAAGCAACTGCTCTCTCTGTTTCCCCTCTTGATCATTCATTTTTCTGTCTCTTATGTAGCAGGCGTAAAAGAAACACAGACCGGACAAGTAGTCACACAATGGATTATGGTAATTGTAGTTCATTATCACATTTTCTGCACTAAACTATGTAGAACATTGTCCTGTTGGAAACTACAATTCCCTACTACATCACACCGTTTGGGTATGATCTGATTAACTCTAGAGAATTGTATTTTTTATTTTTATTTAACTATGCAAGTCAGTTGAGAACAAATTCTTATTTACAATGACAGCCTAGGAACAGTGGGTTAACTGCCATGTTCAGGGGAAGAACGACAGATTTTTACCTTATCAGCTCGGGGATATCATCTAGCAACCTTTTGGTTACTGGCCCAGTGCTCTAACCACTATGCTACCTGTCGCCCCACAGAGAAACTGCAGGTCAATGTGCACTATCTGAAATGGAATTCAAATAATGTAACCAATGTGAGTCAGTGACATTTTGGTTAGTTTCTCAGAACTAGTAATTGAGATAATGCTCCAGCAGAATGGAGCAGTGACTATATCAAGTAGCCTATATAGGCCTGTACTGTTACTCGCATGGCTATCTGGCAGTAAATATCATATTTACAGTTAGCAATCTAGCTAATGTGTTTTGAGATCCCACTTCCTCAGGTGCTAAATGATGTAGCATAGGCATAGCACACACAAAAACATAGAAGGCAAATGCATCTCTAAAAAGCCAAACACATTATTCTGGATCCTATTTTGACATGGTGCAAATCATAATATCCATAATGCATTTCCTGAATATATCAGATGACATAGCTAACTTCTTTCATGTCTTACTTGGCACTGTAAAAATACAGTGTAGAGCCTTCCTGCTTAGCTACCTTGCTTCAAAGTATAGCCATTTGATACCTGATTGACTGAATGAAGGAATTATTTGATTAGACTATTTGGTTGTAGGCTAATGTTCTGATGTTATAGCATAACACCTCCAGGAGAGCCACTGGGTGTGGAGACGTTTGTTCCAGCCCTACTCTAACATCCATACCACTGTTACTGTATAAAACACATGTGGTCAACTCTCCATCTGAAGAGCTAGGCCACTGGGCGTGGAGACGTTTGTTCCAGCCCTACTCTAACATCCATACCACTGTTACTGTATAAAACACATGTGGTCAACTCTCCATCTGAAGAGCTAGGCCACTGGGTGTGGAGATGTTTGTTCCAGCCCTACTCTAACATCCATACCACTGTTACTGTATAAAACACATGTGGTCAACTCTCCATCTGAAGAGCTAGGCCACTGGGCGTGGAGACGTTTGTTCCAGCCCTACTCTAACATCCATACCACTGTTACTGTATAAAACAGTGTGGTCAACTCTCCATCTGAAGAGCTAGGCCACTGGGTGTGGAGACGTTTGTTCCAGCCCTACTCTAACATCCATACCACTGTTACTGTATAAAACACATGTGGTCAACTCTCCATCTGAAGAGCTAGGCCACTGGGTGTGGAGACGTTTGTTCCAGCCCTACTCTAACATCCATACCACTGTTACTGTATAAAACACATGTGGTCAACTCTCCATCTGAAGAGCTAGGCCACTGGGTGTGGAGACATTTGTTCCAGCCCTACTCTAACATCCATACCACTGTTACTGTATAAAACACATGTGGTCAACTCTCCATCTGAAGAGCTAGACCACTGGGTGTGGAGACGTTTGTTCCAGCCCTACTCAAGCACACCTGAATCAGCTTAACAAGGTTCTGTTGTTGCCTGTTGAACAGCTGATTGGTATGGTATTGAGCATCATTATACTAAGCTGGTTTTAGTATCGTAGACAAAATTCTGATTACAGAGTTTGTGATCTAGCTGTTGATTAGTCCATTCTTATTTTATTTATTTATTTCACCTTTATTTAACCAGGTAGGCTAGTTGAGAACAAGTTCTCATTTACAACTGCAACCTGGCCAAGATAAAGCAAAGCAGTTTGACACATACAACACAGAGTTACACATGGAATAAACAGACATACAATCAATAATACAGTAGAAAAATCTTTCTACAGCATGTACAAATGAGAGAGGTAAGGCAATAGTGAGGCCATGGTGGCAAAGTAATTACAATATAGCAATTACACACTGGAATGGTAGGATGTGCAGAAGATGAATGTCCAAGTTGAGATCCTGGGGTGCAAAGGAGCAAGATAAATAAATAAATACAGTATGGGGATGAGGTAGATTGGATGGATTATTTACAGATGAGCTATGTACAGGTGCAGTTAATATGGGCAACCCCATGCTTCAGCCATCAATAGCCTAGCCACTATGCTACTACAACGGTAAGGCTATAGGATTATACGTATTGATAAAATAGCACACTTGCCAAATATGAGCTAGGCTATAGCCTTCGGTGAAAGAGCCAACCCTAAAAATACTACTTTTTACCAACATGGGCTCATTTCTGGAGAGGAATATTGGCAGGTGTGTGGTGCTCGCAGACCTCAACATTGGTATACAATTGAATTCCAATTGGCGTTAAAAAGTCTTAAATACCTGATATCTGCATGTTTTACAATCAATATCTTTCTGTATTACAGTACTGTTCTGTATATTTATCCATCCCTCCTTCTTTTTTGATCTCCCTCTCCCTCTCTCTCTCTGAAGTCAGTAGTATCTCTATATGTTTTATATTTATCCATCACTCTCTTCTTCTTCTTCTCTCTCTCTATCTCGGGTCTCCCTCTCCCTCTCTCTATCTCTCTCTCTCTGAAGTCAGTAGTATCTCTATATATTTTATATTTATCCATCACTCTCTTCTTCTTCTTCTCTCTCTCTATCTCGGGTCTCCCTCTCCCTCTCTCTATCTCTCTCTCTCTGAAGTCAGTAGTATCTCTATATATTTTATATTTATCCATCACTCTCTTCTTCTTATTCTCTCTCTCTATCTCAGTCTCCCTCTCCCTCTCTCTCTCTCTCTCTGAAGTCAGTAGTATCTCTATATGTTTTATATTTATCCATCACTCTCTTCTTCTTCTTCTCTCTCTCTATCTCGGGTCTCCCTCTCCCTCTCTCTCTCTCTCTGAAGTCAGTAGTATCTCTATATATTTTATATTTATCCATCACTCTCTTCTTCTTCTTCTCTCTCTCTCTCTCTATCTCAGTCTCCCTCTCCCTCTCTCTCTCTCTCTCTGAAGTCAGTAGTATCTCTATATATTTTATATTTATCCATCACTCTCTTCTTCTTCTTCTCTCTCTCTATCTCGGGTCTCCCTCTCCCTCTCTCTCTCTCTCTGAAGTCAGTAGTATCTCTATATATTTTATATTTATCCATCACTCTCTTCTTCTTCTTCTCTCTCTCTATCTCGGGTCTCCCTCTCTCTCTCTGAAGTCAGTAGTATCTCTATATATTTTATATTTTTCCATCACTCTCTTCTTCTTCTTCTCTCTCTCTCGGTCTCCCTCTCCCTATCTCTCTCTCTCTCTCTGAAGTCAGTAGTATCTCTATATATTTTATATTTATCCATCACTCTCTTCTTCTTCTTCTCTCTCTCTATCTCGGGTCTCCCTCTCCCTCTCTCTCTCTCTCTGAAGTCAGTAGTATTCTATATATTTTATATTTATCCATCACTCTCTTCTTCTTCTTCTCTCTCTCTCGGTCTCCCTCTCCCTCTCCCTCTCTCTCTCTGAAGTCAGTAGTATCTCTATATATTTTATATTTATCCATCACTCTCTTCTTCTTCTTCTCTCTCTCTCTCTCTATCTCAGTCTCCCTCTCCCTCTCTCTCTCTCTCTCTGAAGTCAGTAGTATCTCTATATATTTTATATTTATCCATCACTCTCTTCTTCTTCTCTCTCTATCTCGGTCTCCCTCTCCCTCTCTCTCTCTCTCTCTCTGAAGTCAGTAGTATCTCTATATATTTTATATTTATCCATCACTCTCTTCTTCTTCTCTCTCTCTCTCTCGGTCTCCCTCTCCCTCACTTGCTCCCTCCCTGGAGGCTGACTCTCCTGACCCTGTGTGAAACTCAGCAGAGCCACATTCCACCAGACAACCGCCCTGCTCTGGGAAAGTCAGACCCAGCCACAGAGAGAGAGAGAGAGAGAGAGGGGGGGGGAGAGGAAAGGAATGGAGGGATGAGCTAAGGAGCAAGAGGGAGAGATGTAAGGCAGAGGAGAGGCTGAGGGGTTGGGGGTATACCACATCATATCTTGACGTTGTTGTTGCAACCTATCATTTGTCATACTTTCATCTCATCGCTTAGTTTTTTCTCACCGATGCTTAGGTAAGCCCTGACAACTATCCCTTCTTCATTTGAAAAGGTCTCTCATCCTTCCCCCTCTGTCTCTCTCTCTCTCTCTCTCTCTCTCTCGCTCTCTCTCGCGCTCTCTCTTGCTCTTCCTTTCCCTTCTTCTCTTTCTCTCTCTTTCTCTCTCTGCCAAAAGACAAACCCCTAATCACTAATTATATGTATGAGGGATTAAAAAACATGTGGGATCACTTCACTTCACTTCACTTCACATCACTTTCTTTTCACACACCCCAGAGGAGAGGAAAGAGGGAATAGGGCCTTAATGAAAAGTGGCGTGTTTACATTTCTTCTCACACTGTACAAACCAGCCTATACACAGACTGTCAGGCGGTGGCCGTGAAGAAGACTACGCCTCACCAAAGGATAGGAGGGGTATAGACGCCTCTCACTGTTCAGGGGTGTATCCTATTAGCTATGCAATTAGCCACTACACATTAACAAAAATATATAATTTAATACAGGATCTGTTAGCATAAATTATATTTTATTAAATGAATACTTCAGGATTTTGGCTATGAAGCCCTGTGTCTACTTCTCCAGAGTCAGATTAACATATATAATATTTATGTTTCTGCGTGCAGTATGAAGGAAGTTGCTAACTAGCGTTAGCGCAATGATTGTAAGTCTATGGTAACTACTAGCATGCTAGTAGATACCATAGACTTCCAGTCATTGCACTAATGCTAATGAGTACCACAGTATGAGTCATAATACCCATTAAACCTAGCGGTCAAACAGGTAAATGGTTCCAAACGTTTTTCCCACCATTCCCATAGGGGATTTTAGAGACTCTTAAAATAAGGTCTGTTTCATGTAGGCTTACCCTGGCGTGACATTTTGATTACCTTGTAAATCTTTCCCTGACAAGGTGACTTATCAATATATTCGCCTTTATAAACTCCTAATAAATTAAATTCTAATTAGCTGCTAATGTGGCTATCATAAACAACTACAAAATGCCATGATGATCTGGACGAGACTGCCAAATCGAGGCAAAGGTAAGAATCTCTTGATTAACTATCTAATGTTAGCTACATGTAGTAATAAATAAGACTACACGAAACACAGCCCTTATTTTAAGTGTTTCTAAATTCCCCTATGAATTGAAAAACGAGTGGAACCATTTCCCTGTTTGACCGCTAGGTTTTATGGGTATTATGACACCTCCACTGTGGGCTGGCAAACTACCTCTAACTTCCTTTCAGAGGCGTTTTTTTATTTATTTATTTTTTATTTCACCTTTATTTAACCAGGTAGGCTAGTTGAGAACAAGTTCTCATTTGCAACTGCGACCTGGCCAAGATAAAGCATAGCAGTATGAGCAGACAACACAGAGTTACACATGGAGTAAACAATTAACAAGTCAATAACACAGTAGAAAACAAAGGGGGAGTCTATATACAATGTGTGCAAAAGGCATGAGGTAGGCGAATAATTACAATTTTGCAGATTAACACTGGAGTGATAAATGATCAGATGGTCATGTACAGGTAGAGATATTGGTGTGCAAAAGAGCAGAAAAGTAAATAAATAAAAACAGTATGGGGATGAAGTAGGTGAAAATGGGTGGGCTATTTACCAATAGACTATGTACAGCTGCAGCGATCGGTTAGCTGCTCAGATAGCTGATGTTTGAAGTTGGTGAGGGAGATAAAAGTCTCCAACTTCAGCGATTTTTGCAATTCGTTCCAGTCACAGGCAGCAGAGTACTGGAACGAAAGGCGGCCAAATTAGGTGTTTGCTTTAGGGATGATCAGTGAGATACACCTGCTGGAGCGCGTGCTACGGATGGGTGTTGCCATCGTGACCAGTGAGCTGAGATAAGGCGGAGCTTTACCTAGCATGGACTTGTAGATGACCTGGAGCCAGTGGGTCTGGCGACGAATATGTAGCGAGGGCCAGCCGACTAGAGCATACAAGTCGCAGTGGTGGGTGGTATAAGGTGCTTTAGTGACAAAACGGATGGCACTGTGATAGACTGCATCCAGTTTGCTGAGTAGAGTGTTGGAAGCCATTTTGTAGATGACATCGCCGAAGTCGAGGATCGGTAGGATAGTCAGTTTTACTAGGGTAAGCTTGGCGGCGTGAGTGAAGGAGGCTTTGTTGCGGAATAGAAAGCCGACTCTTGATTTGATTTTCGATTGGAGATGTTTGATATGAGTCTGGAAGGAGAGTTTGCCGTCTAGCCAGACACCTAGGTACTTATAGATGTCCACATATTCTAGGTCGGAACCATCCAGGGTGGTGATGCTAGGCGGGCATGCGGGTGCAGGCAGCGATCGGTTGAAAAGCATGCATTTGGTTTTACTAGCGTTTAAGAGCAGTCGGAGGCCACGGAAGGAGTGTTGTATGGCATTGAAGCTTGTTTGGAGGTTAGATAGCACAGTGTCCAATGACGGGCCGAAAGTATATAGAATGGTGTCGTCTGCGTAGAGGTGGATCAGGGAATCGCCCGCAGCAAGAGCAACATCATTGATGTATACAGAGAAAAGAGTCGGCCCGAGAATTGAACCCTGTGGCACCCCCATAGAGACTGCCAGAGGACCGGACAGCATGCCCTCCGATTTGACACACTGAACTCTGTCTGCAAAGTAATTGGTGAACCAGGCAAGGCAGTCATCCGAAAAACCTAGGCTACTGAGTCTGCCGATAAGAATATGGTGATTGACAGAGTCGAAAGCCTTGGCAAGGTCGATGAAGACGGCTGCACAGTACTGTCTTTTATCGATGGCGGTTATGATATCGTTTAGTACCTTGAGTGTGGCTGAGGTGCACCCGTGACCGGCTCGGAAACCAGATTGCACAGCGGAGAAGGTACAGTGGGATTCGAGATGGTCAGTGACCTGTTTGTTGACTTGGCTTTCGAAGACCTTAGATAGGCAGGGCAGGATGGATATAGGTCTGTAACAGTTTGGGTCCAGGGTGTCTCCCCCTTTGAAGAGGGGGATGACTGCGGCAGCTTTCCAATCCTTGGGGATCTCAGACGATATGAAAGAGAGGTTGAACAGGCTGGTAATAGGGGTTGCGACAATGGTGGCGGATAGTTTCAGAAATAGAGGGTCCAGATTGTCAAGCCCAGCTGATTTGTACGGGTCCAGGTTTTGCAGCTCTTTCAGAACATCTGCTATCTGGATTTGGGTAAAGGAGAACCTGGAGAGGCTTGGGTGAGGAGCAGCGGGGGGGGCGGGGCTGTTGGCCGAGGTTGAAGTAGCCAGGCGGAAGGCATGGCCAGCCGTTGAGAAATGCTTATTGAAGTTTTCGATAATCATGGATTTATCGGTGGTGACCGTGTTACCTAGCCTCAGTGCAGTGGGCAGCTGGGAGGAGGTGCTCTTGTTCTCCATTGACTTCACAGTGTCCCAGAACTTTTTGGAGTTGGAGCTACAGGATGCAAACTTCTGCCTGAAGAAGCTGGCCTTAGCTTTCCTGACTGACTGCGTGTATTGGTTCCGGACTTCCCTGAACAGTTGCATATCACGGGGACTATTCGATGCTATTGCAGTCCGCCACAGGATGTTTTTGTGCTGGTTGAGGGCAGTCAGGTCTGGGGTGAACCAAGGGCTGTATCTGTTCTTAGTTCTGCATTTTTTGAACGGAGCATGCTTATCTAAAATGGTGAGGAAGTTACTTTTAAAGAATGACCAGGCATCCTCAACTGACGGGATGAGGTCAATGTCCTTCCAGGATACCCGGGCCAGGTCGATTAGAAAGGCCTGCTCACAGAAGTGTTTTAGGGAGCGTTTGACAGTGATGAGGGGTGGTCGTTTGACTGCGGCTCCATAGCGGATACAGGCAATGAGGCAGTGATCGCTGAGATCCTGGTTGAAGACAGCGGAGGTGTATTTGGAGGGCCAGTTGGTCAGGATGACGTCTATGAGGGTGCCCTTGTTTACAGAGTTAGGGTTGTACCTGGTGGGTTCCTTGATGATTTGTGTGAGATTGAGGGCATCTAGCTTAGATTGTAGGACTGCCGGGGTGTTAAGCATATCCCAGTTTAGGTCACCTAACAGAACAAACTCTGAAGCTAGATGGGGGGCGATCAATTCACAAATGGTGTCCAGGGCACAGCTGAACCAAGGGCTGTATCTGTTCTTAGTTCTGCATTTTTTGAACGGAGCATGCTTATCTAAAATGGTGAGGAAGTTACTTTTAAAGAATGACCAGGCATCCTCAACTGACGGGATGAGGTCAATGTCCTTCCAGGATACCCGGGCCAGGTCGATTAG
This sequence comes from Oncorhynchus mykiss, assembly GCF_013265735.2. NCBI lineage: Eukaryota > Metazoa > Chordata > Actinopteri > Salmoniformes > Salmonidae > Oncorhynchus > Oncorhynchus mykiss. The sequence continues at coordinate 88,427,310 of NC_048576.1, read as the reverse complement.
AAAGGCCTGCTCACAGAAGTGTTTTAGGGAGCGTTTGACAGTGATGAGGGGTGGTCGTTTGACTGCGGCTCCGTAGCGGATACAGGCAATGAGGCAGTGATCGCTGAGATCCTGGTTGAAGACAGCGGAGGTGTATTTGGAGGGCCAGTTGGTCAGGATGACGTCTATGAGGGTGCCCTTGTTTACAGAGTTAGGGTTGTACCTGGTGGGTTCCTTGATGATTTGTGTGAGATTGAGGGCATCTAGCTTAGATTGTAGGACTGCCGGGGTGTTAAGCATATCCCAGTTTAGGTCACCTAACAGAACAAACTCTGAAGCTAGATGGGGGGCAATCAATTCACAAATGGTGTCCAGGGCACAGCTGGGAGCTGAGGGAGGTCGGTAGCAGGCGGCAACAGTGAGAGACTTATTTCTGGAGAGAGTAATTTTCAAGATTAGTAGTTCGAACTGTTTGGGTATGGACCTGGAAAGTATGACATTACTTTGCAGGCTATCTCTGCAGTAGACTGCAACTCCTCCCCCTTTGGCAGTTCTATCTTGACGGAAGATGTTATAGTTGGGTATGGAAATCTCTGAATTTTTGGTGGCCTTCCTGAGCCAGGATTCAGACACAGCAAGGACATCAGGGTTAGCAGAGTGTGCTAGAGCAGTGAGTAAAACAAACTTAGGGAGGAGGCTTCTGATGTTGACATGCATGAAACCAAGGCTTTTTCGATCACAGAAGTCAACAAATGAGGGTGCCTGGGGACATGCAGGGCCTGGTCTCCATGAGTTCATCTGACTCTGGGGAAGTAGATAAAGCACCTCATTGCCAAAATCTCAAAGTTTCCTTTTAACACAAATAAGTTTGCTTTACAGAACCTTTTTTTGTTTAAGTTTTACAGCAAATGTCCTGCAATTTGACACAATTTGCCATTATGTCATGTTAATATGATATCTGAATAAGAGTGACGAACAAAATCAATGTGGGCCCCCTGCAGGTCAGTACCCCTGCAGGTCAGGACCCCTGCAGGTCATTACCCCTGCAGGTCAGTACCTCTGGGCACGTGCCCGGTCGGTAATTTGGCCATGATTACTACAAGTTTAGATAGCTGGCTAGACTAACTAGACTAATATACCAATCTAATAAAGGTAGACTCAGAGAAATGACGTGGCCACGAGCAGCACTACAGATATTGAGATCAGCGAGATGCAAGACACACACAGTTTCTGCACATTTGCACTGATTCGCTTCACACTGTTCACAGTCTTCCTTTGTCTTCCTTCCTCATAGCAGCAGCAGCAGCTACCATCATATCATATGGTTATGTGTCTTCCTCATAGCAGCAACAGCAGCTACCATCATATCATATGGTTATGTGTCTTCCTCATAGCAGCAGCAGCAGCTACCATCATATCATATGGTTATGTGTCTTCCTCATAGCAGCAACAGCTACCATCATATCATATGGTTATGTGTCTTCCTCATAGCAGCAGCAGCTACCATCATATCATATGGTTATGTGTCTTCCTCATAGCAGCAGCAGCTACCATCATATCATATGGTTATGTGTCTTCCTCATAGCAGCAGCAGCTACCATCATATCATATGGTTATGTGTCTTCCTCATAGCAGCAGCAGCTACCATCATATCATATGGTTATGTGTCTTCCTCATAGCAGCAGCAGCTACCATCATATCATATGGTTATGTGTCTTCCTTCCTCATAGCAGCAGCAGCAG
>NC_048576.1:88415589-88420589 GCF_013265735.2 Oncorhynchus mykiss | reverse complement strand
CGCTACCACACTGCCACGCTACCACACTACCAGGCTACCACACTACCACAGTACCACACTACCACACTACCACGCTACCACACTACCACACTACCACGCTACCAGGCTACCACACTACCAGACTACCAGGCTACCACACTACCACGCTACCACGCTGCCACACTACCACGCTACCACATTACCACGCTACCACACTACCACGCTACCACACTACCACGCTACCAGGCTACCACGCTACCACACTACCACGCTACCAGGCTACCACACTACCACGCTACCAGGCTACCACACTACCACGCTACCACACTACCACGCTACCACGCTGCCACACTACCACGCTACCAGGCTACCACACTACCACACTACCACGCTACCACACTACCACACTACCACGCTACCACACTACCAGGCTACCACACAACCACGCTACCACACTACCAGACTACCACACAACCACGCTACCACACAACCACACTACCAGACTACCAGGCTACCACACTACCACGCTACCACGCTGCCACACTACCACGCTACCACATTACCACGCTACCACACTACCACGCTACCACACTACCACGCTACCAGGCTACCACGCTACCACACTACCACGCTACCAGGCTACCACACTACCACGCTACCAGGCTACCACACTACCACACTACCACACTACCACACTACCACGCTACCACACTACCACGCTACCACACTACCACGCTACCACACTACCAGGCTACCACACAACCACGCTACCACACAACCACACTACCAGACTACACCAACAACATGGTACGTGTCTTTTTGTTGGTTCAGTTGTGATCCCAGTGTAGAACTACAGTGCCAGACTACCAGGCTACCACATTACCACGCTACCACACTGCCACGCTACCACACTGCTACACTACCACGCTACCACACTACCACACTACCAAGCTACCACGCTACCACGCTACCACACTACCAGGCTACCACGCTACCACACTACCACGCTACCACACTACCACACTACCAGACTACACCAACAACATGGTACGTGTGTTTTTGTTGGTTCAGTTGTGATCCCAGTGTAGGTCGACCAACAGCTCAGAAGTCCATTGGACTCTATACACATTTTTCTTTGTTAATCACACACAGAGACAAAGACATTCAGGCAAGCAGGCACATGTGCAAACACACACCCTCATATATACACACACACAATACGCACACACACACAATACACACATGCATACACACACACTCATATTACATATTCTCCATATTCTCACAAGCACACCTTTGTATTAGTGCTAAATGGTTTGGTCTGATGGGATCTCTCATTGAGACTCATTATATTCCTATTGGGTATTATTAGTTCTTATTAGAAGTGTGAGCCAAGGAAAAGTTGAGCAGAGCAGAGAGCTAAGGATTAGACTTAGAGACAGGTTCTGGCACTATCAGCTCCGTTTAAACTTAAACATGGCTGAAGATATGGGCTGTGTCCCAAAGTGCCTCCCATTCTCTTCATACAGCACCACTTTTCACCAGAGCTCATGGGCCCTGATCAAAAGGAGTGCACTATAAAGGGAACTGGGTGCCATTTGGGATGAAGCCATGCAGTGCACTACATTCACTTACTGCTAGCTGGTAAATCCCTTCAGGGTGCACGGACTACCCAGAACTACCCTGGAAATCATTCAACAACAAACATGAAACGGAGTGTGATGTAGTCTGACTATCTCAGGCTAGTTCAGCCCTAGCCTGGTTCCCAGATATGTGTGTGCTTTTTGTCAACGACTAAATCAACTATCGTTGCTATTCCATACATGTATTTAGTGTTGCTTAGTTTATTTTCTTCCCTTCTGGAAATGTGTCTGGCATCAAACAAGAAGGTATTACATACCTCTCCAGTGGCAGTGGACTAGAGGTCTTCTCAGGACTCAGATATTCAGGTTGGGGTGGACCAGTCAAGACCTCTACAGTGGACTAGAGGTCTTCTCAGGTCTCAGGTATTCAGGTTGGGGTGGACCAGTCAAGACCTCTACAGTGGACTAGAGGTCTTCTCATGTCTCAGATATTCAGGTTGGGGTGGACCAGTCAAGACCTCTACAGTGGACTAGAGGTCTTCGCAGGTCTCAGATATTCAGGTTGGGGTGGACCAGTCAAGACCTCTACAGTGGACTAGAGGTCTTCTCATGTCTCAGATATTCAGGTTGGGGTGGACCAGTCAAGACCTCTACAGTGGACTAGAGGTCTTCTCAGGTCTCAGATATTCAGGTTGGGATGGACCAGTCAAGACCTCTACAGTGGACTAGAGGTCTTCTCATGTCTCAGATATTCAGGTTGGGGTGGACCAGTCAAGACCTCTACAGTGGACTAGAGGTCTTCTCAGGTCTCAGATATTCAGGTTGGGGTGGACCAGTCAAGACCTCTACAGTGGACTAGAGGTCTTCTCAGGTCTCAGATATTCAGGTTGGGGTGGACCAGTCAAGACCTCTACAGTGGACTAGAGGTCTTCTCAGGTCTCAGGTATTCAGGTTGGGGTGGACCAGTCAAGACCTCTACAGTGGACTAGAGGTCTTCTCATGTCTCAGGTATTCAGGTTGGGGTGGACCAGTCAAGACCTCTACAGTGGACTAGAGGTCTTCTCAGGTCTCAGGTATTCAGGTTGGGGTGGACCAGTCAAGACCTCTACAGTGGACTAGAGGTCTTCTCATGTCTCAGGTATTCAGGTTGGGGTGGACCAGTCAAGACCTCTACAGTGGACTAGAGGTCTTCTCAGGTCTCAGATATTCAGGTTGGGGTGGACCAGTCAAGACCTCTACAGTGGACTAGAGGTCTTCTCAGGTCTCAGGTATTCAGGTTGGGGTGGACCAGTCAAGACCTCTACAGTGGACTAGAGGTCTTCTCATGTCTCAGGTATTCAGGTTGGGGTGGACCAGTCAAGACCTCTACAGTGGACTAGAGGTCTTCTCAGGTCTCAGGTATTCAGGTTGGGGTGGACCAGTCAAGACCTCTACAGTGGACTAGAGGTCTTCTCATGTCTCAGGTATTCAGGTTGGGGTGGACCAGTCAAGACCTCTACAGTGGACTAGAGGTCTTCTCATGTCTCAGGTATTCAGGTTGGGGTGGACCAGTCAAGACCTCTACAGTGGACTAGAGGTCTTCTCAGGTCTCAGGTATTCAGGTTGGGGTGGACCAGTCAAGACCTCTACAGTGGACTAGAGGTCTTCTCATGTCTCAGGTATTCAGGTTGAGGTGGACCAGTTAAGACCTCTACAGTGGACTAGAGGTCTCCTCAGGTCTCAGGTATTCAGGTTGGGGTGGACCAGTCATGACCTCTACAGTGGACTAGAGGTCTTCTCAGGTCTCAGGTATTCAGGTTGGGGTGGACCAGTCAAGACCTCTACAGTGGACTAGAGGTCTTCTCAGGTATTCAGGTTGGGGTGGACCAATCAAGACCTCTACAGTGGACAAGAGGTCTTCTCAGGTCTCAGGTATTCAGGTTGCGGTGGACCAGTCAAGACCTCTACAGTGGACTAGAGGTCTTCTCAGGTCTCAGGTATTCAGGTTGCGGTGGACCAGTCAAGACCTCTACAGTGGACTATGACGATAGTGTAAAAGGACTCAAGCACCGAGCTGCTATTCTCAGCTAGCTAGCAGTTAGGCCCCACAATGTAAATGTTAATTCAGTACATTAAACACACAGACCCCTACTGTAATATTCATGCCCTTATAGGAACTTGAACTTGAGGAGGAAGTACAGACTAATGCCCTGTCACACACAGAATGCAGTCGTGAAGCCACACATACAGTACATTCCCTCTTATCAACATATACAGTTGAAGTCGGAAGTTTACGTACACTTAGGTTGGAGTCATTAACATTTTGTGAATAGGGAATTTTTACTAGGTTTAAATGTCAGGAATTGTGAAAAACTGAGTTTAAATGTATTTGGCTATGGTGTATGTTAACTTCCGACTTCTGCTATATGTGCTTGCAAATACAGCTACAGTTGAAGTCAGAAGTTTACATACACCTTAGCCAAATACATTTAAACTAAGTTTTTCACAATTCCTGACATTTAAACCTAGTAAAACTTCCCTGTCGTAGGTCAGTTCGGATCACCACTTTATTTTAAGAATGTGACATGTCAGAATAATAGTAGAGATAATTATTTATTTCAGTTTTTATTTGATTTCTTTCATCACATTCCCAGAAGTTCACATACACTCAATTAGTATTTGGTAGCATTGCCTTTAAATTTTTTAACTTGGGTCAAACGTTTTGGGTAGCCTTCCACAAGCTTCCCACAATAAGTTGGGTGAATTTTGGCCCATTCCTCCAGACAGAGCTGGTGTAACTGAGTCAGGTTTGTAGGCCTCTTTGCTCACACACATGTATTCAGTTCTGGGCACAAATTTTCTATAGGATTGAGGTCAGGGCTTTGTGATGGCCACTCCTATACCTTGACCTTGTTGTCCTTTGGAAGCATGCTTGGGGTCATTGTCCATTTGGAAGACCCATTTGCGACCAAGCTTTAACTTCCTGATTGATGTCTTGAGATGTTGCTTCATTATATCCACATTTTCCTCCTCATGATGCCATCTATTTTGTGAAGCGCACCAGTAACTCCTGCAGCAAAACACCCCCACAACATGATGCTGCCACCCTTGTGCTTAATGGTCGGGATGGTGTTCTTCGGTTTGCAAGCCTCCTCCTTTTTCCTCCAAACATAGCGATGGTCATTATGGCCAAACAGTTATATTTTTGTTTCATCAGACCAGAGGATATTTCTCCAAAAAGTACGATCTTTGTCCCCATGTGCAGTTGCAAACCGTAGTCTAGCTTTTTTATGGCGGTTTTAGAGCAGTGGCTTCTTGCTTGCTGGGCGGCCTTTCAGGTTATGGTGATATAGGACTCGTTTTACTGTGGATATTGATACTTTTGTACCTGTTTCCTCTAGCATCTACACAAGGTTCTTTGCTGTTGTTCTGGGATTGATTTGCACTTTTCGCACCAAA
>NC_048576.1:88328089-88410589 GCF_013265735.2 Oncorhynchus mykiss | reverse complement strand
TCTGTTCAACACACACCAGGAACTGTTAGGAATCTGTTCAACACACACCAGGAACTGTTAGGAACCTGTTCACCACACACCAGGAACTGTTAGGAACCTGTTCATCACACACCAGGAACTGTTAGGAACCTGTTCAACACACACCAGGAACTGTTAGGAACCTGTTCAACACACACCAGGAACTGTTAGGAACCTGTTCACCACACACCAGGAACTGTTAGGAACCTGTTCATCACACACCAGGAACTGTTAGGAACCTGTTCATCACACACCAGGAACTGTTAGGAACCTGTTCAACACACACCAGGAACTGTTAGGAACCTGTTCATCACACACCAGGAACTGTTAGGAACCTGTTCAACACACACCAGGAACTGTTAGGAACCTGTTCATCACACACCAGGAACTGTTAGGAATCTGTTCAACACACACCAGGAACTGTTAGGAACCTGTTCATCACACACCAGGAACTGTTAGGAACCTGTTCACCACACACCAGGAACTGTTAGGAATCTGTTCAACACACACCAGGAACTGTTAGGAACCTGTTCAACACACACCAGGAACTGTTAGGAACCTGTTCACCACACACCAGGAACTGTTAGGAACCTGTTCAACACACACCAGGAACTGTTAGGAATCTGTTCACCACACACCAGGAACTGTTAGGAACCTGTTCAACACACACCAGGAACTGTTAGGAATCTGTTCATCACACACCAGGAACTGTTAGGAATCTGTTCAACACACACCAGTAACTGTTAGGAACCTGTTCATCACACACCAGGAACTGTTAGGAACCTGTTCACCACACACCAGGAACTGTTAGGAATCTGTTCAACACACACCAGGAACTGTTAGGAACCTGTTCACCACACACCAGGAACTGTTAGGAACCTGTTCAACACACACCAGGAACTGTTAGGAACCTGTTCAACACACACCAGGAACTGTTAGGAACCTGTTCAACACACACCAGGAACTGTTAGGAACCTGTTCAACACACACCAGGAACTGTTAGGAACCTGTTCATCACACACCAGGAACTGTTAGGAACCTGTTCAACACACACCAGGAACTGTTAGGAACCTGTTCAACACACACCAGGAACTGTTAGGAACCTGTTCATCACACACCAGGAACTGTTAGGAACCTGTTCAACACACACCAGGAACTGTTAGGAACCTGTTCACCACACACCAGGAACTGTTAGGAACCTGTTCAACACACACCAGGAACTGTTAGGAACCTGTTCAACACACACCAGGAACTGTTAGGAATCTGTTCAACACACACCAGGAACTGTTAGGAACCTGTTCAACACACACGAGGAACTGTTAGGAACCTGTTCACCACACACCAGGAACTGTTAGGAACCTGTTCATCACACACCAGGAACTGTTAGGAACCTGTTCAACACACACCAGGAACTGTTAGGAACCTGTTCAACACACACCAGGAACTGTTAGGAACCTGTTCAACACACACCAGGAACTGTTAGGAACCTGTTCATCACACACCAGGAACTGTTAGGAATCTGTTCATCACACACCAGGAACTGTTAGGAACCTGTTCACCACACACCAGGAACTGTTAGGAACCTGTTCATCACACACCAGGAACTGTTAGGAACCTGTTCATCACACACCAGGAACTGTTAGGAACCTGTTCAACACACACCAGGAACTGTTAGGAACCTGTTCAACACACACCAGGAACTGTTAGGAATCTGTTCATCACACACCAGGAACTGTTAGGAACCTGTTCATCACACACCAGGAACTGTTAGGAATCTGTTCACCACACACCAGGAACTGTTAGGAACCTGTTCATCACACACCAGGAACTGTTAGGAACCTGTTCACCACACACCAGGAACTGTTAGGAATCTGTTCAACACACACCAGGAACTGTTAGGAATCTGTTCAACACACACCAGGAACTGTTAGGAACCTGTTCAACACACACCAGGAACTGTTAGGAACCTGTTCACCACACACCAGGAACTGTTAGGAACCTGTTCATCACACACCAGGAACTGTTAGGAACCTGTTCAACACACACCAGGAACTGTTAGGAACCTGTTCAACACACACCAGGAACTGTTAGGAACCTGTTCAACACACACCAGGAACTGTTAGGAACCTGTTCATCACACACCAGGAACTGTTAGGAATCTGTTCATCACACACTAGGAACTGTTAGGAATCTGTTCATCACACACCAGGAACTGTTAGGAACCTGTTCACCACACACCAGGAACTGTTAGGAATCTGTTCAACACACACCAGGAACTGTTAGGAACCTGTTCACCACACACCAGGAACTGTTAGGAACCTGTTCATCACACACCAGGAACTGTTAGGAATCTGTTCAACACACACCAGGAACTGTTAGGAATCTGTTCAACACACACCAGGAACTGTTAGGAACCTGTTCACCACACACCAGGAACTGTTAGGAACCTGTTCATCACACACCAGGAACTGTTAGGAACCTGTTCAACACACACCAGGAACTGTTAGGAACCTGTTCAACACACACCAGGAACTGTTAGGAACCTGTTCACCACACACCAGGAACTGTTAGGAACCTGTTCATCACACACCAGGAACTGTTAGGAACCTGTTCATCACACACCAGGAACTGTTAGGAACCTGTTCAACACACACCAGGAACTGTTAGGAACCTGTTCATCACACACCAGGAACTGTTAGGAACCTGTTCAACACACACCAGGAACTGTTAGGAACCTGTTCATCACACACCAGGAACTGTTAGGAATCTGTTCAACACACACCAGGAACTGTTAGGAACCTGTTCATCACACACCAGGAACTGTTAGGAACCTGTTCACCACACACCAGGAACTGTTAGGAATCTGTTCAACACACACCAGGAACTGTTAGGAACCTGTTCAACACACACCAGGAACTGTTAGGAACCTGTTCACCACACACCAGGAACTGTTAGGAACCTGTTCAACACACACCAGGAACTGTTAGGAATCTGTTCACCACACACCAGGAACTGTTAGGAACCTGTTCAACACACACCAGGAACTGTTAGGAATCTGTTCATCACACACCAGGAACTGTTAGGAATCTGTTCAACACACACCAGTAACTGTTAGGAACCTGTTCATCACACACCAGGAACTGTTAGGAACCTGTTCACCACACACCAGGAACTGTTAGGAATCTGTTCAACACACACCAGGAACTGTTAGGAACCTGTTCAACACACACCAGGAACTGTTAGGAACCTGTTCACCACACACCAGGAACTGTTAGGAATCTGTTCATCACACACCAGGAACTGTTAGGAACCTGTTCATCACACACCAGGAACTGTTAGGAACCTGTTCAACACACACCAGGAACTGTTAGGAACCTGTTCACCACACACCAGGAACTGTTAGGAACCTGTTCATCACACACCAGGAACTGTTATGAATCTGTTCAACACACACCAGGAACTGTTAGGAACCTGTTCATCACACACCAGGAACTGTTAGGAACCTGTTCAACACACACCAGGAACTGTTAGGAATCTGTTCAACACACACCAGGAACTGTTAGGAACCTGTTCATCACACACCAGGAACTGTTAGGAACCTGTTCATCACACACCAGGAACTGTTAGGAACCTGTTCATCACACACCAGGAACTGTTAGGAACCTGTTCAACACACACCAGGAACTGTTAGGAACCTGTTCAACACACACCAGGAACTGTTAGGAACCTGTTCATCACACACCAGGAACTGTTAGGAACCTGTTCAACACACACCAGGAACTGTTAGGAACCTGTTCACCACACACCAGGAACTGTTAGGAACCTGTTCATCACACACCAGGAACTGTTAGGAACCTGTTCATCACACACCAGGAACTGTTAGGAACCTGTTCATCACACACCAGGAACTGTTAGGAACCTGTTCAACACACACCAGGAACTGTTAGGAACCTGTTCATCACACACCAGGAACTGTTAGGAATCTGTTCAACACACACCAGGAACTGTTAGGAACCTGTTCATCACACACCAGGAACTGTTAGGAACCTGTTCAACACACACCAGGAACTGTTAGGAACCTGTTCATCACACACCAGGAACTGTTAGGAATCTGTTCAACACACACCAGGAACTGTTAGGAACCTGTTCATCACACACCAGGAACTGTTAGGAACCTGTTCACCACACACCAGGAACTGTTAGGAATCTGTTCAACACACACCAGGAACTGTTAGGAACCTGTTCATCACACACCAGGAACTGTTAGGAACCTGTTCAACACACACCAGGAACTGTTAGGAACCTGTTCAACACACACCAGGAACTGTTAGGAACCTGTTCACCACACACCAGGAACTGTTAGGAATCTGTTCATCACACACCAGGAACTGTTAGGAACCTGTTCATCACACACCAGGAACTGTTAGGAACCTGTTCAACACACACCAGGAACTGTTAGGAACCTGTTCACCACACACCAGGAACTGTTAGGAACCTGTTCATCACACACCAGGAACTGTTAGGAATCTGTTCAACACACACCAGGAACTGTTAGGAACCTGTTCATCACACACCAGGAACTGTTAGGAATCTGTTCAACACACACCAGGAACTGTTAGGAACCTGTTCATCACACACCAGGAACTGTTAGGAACCTGTTCAACACACACCAGGAACTGTTAGGAATCTGTTCAACACACACCAGGAACTGAATAAAACACAAGGACCTGAAAGGACACAACCTTATAGGGACCCCAACATTATATGTCATCATCATCATAAGTAATGACCCTCATGAAAGTCAACAGAATGACCCCTGACCTCTGACTCCACCTTGTCCTTCAGGTGAGATCGCCCTGCTGCTGAACAGGCCGCGGGCGGCCACAGTGGTGGCCCGGGGACCCCTGAAGTGTGTGAAGCTGGACCGGCCCCGCTTCGAACGGGTCCTGGGGCCCTGCTCGGAGATCCTAAAGAGGAACATCCAGAGATACAACAGCTTCATCTCTCTCACCGTGTGAGGGGCCACCGGGGGCCAAATGGGGAGGGAAAGGTGCGGATGGGTGGGGCAGGGGGGTTCCGGTGACAGGGCTTCTTCCTGCCTTTTTTTCATTTGGCTCTGTTCTTCTAATTCTGATCTTCTTCTTCTCCTTCACTTTGACCTGTCCTGTCTCTGTAGCTTTATTTAAATGAACAAGGAAACATGTGGGAGGAATGTGACGAGGACGGACAGACAGTGTGGATGTACTTTAAATGGCTCATATGTTACAGGCGTCATACATGTTTACTGAATACGATACATGCTTGGAGAACGCAATGCATGGAGGTAGATTGCACTTGTATGTATTTTATGAGGTACTATAACAGGGGAGGGGTGGGGTAATTCAGGAAGGGAAGTCATGAATTCAGGAAGTGATGTCATGTTTACGTACAGCGATGGAGGAAGTTGGGTGTCTTTGCGCGCTGGTTGTAGTTTTTTGCCTTTTCGCTTTAGGGTCCTGGTCGTTGGTCCGTGGTTGCCATTTCTACGTCAAATCAACCCACTACCTGATGACACAGGCCTTTGTTACCTAAAAACTAGAGGTAGACTTTTATTCTTGTCTGTTTCATTGATCTCAATGCTTTTGAACTGTGCTTGTGTTGCTGGTACGTATGACGATGGGGTGTTTGTTACAAGTTATATTTTGAATAGGGGTTTTATTGATGGATGCTGCAAATGTGCCATGTGAAGGAGTGTGGCTTTTATTTTGTAAAGATACCTCCATTCTGATGTTTTATCTGAATCTGAATCTGTAAATTGTTCCAAAGGCGCAATAGTGTTTGTTAGATTAACACACACACACACTCTCTCAAACACATAACACACAGACACGGTCACACACTAACACACACACATGCACATGTACACACACATACACAAACACACACGTTCTGTCATACACTCATACAGGTGGATATACACACACACACACACACACACACTCTCTCAGGACTATAAATTCATAATACAAATGTCTTACACTGGATGCTTTTTCAGCTGATTTTGGTCTGTGTTAAATTGATTGGTGAGATCATTTTCCATCACTTTACAGTTCTTAGCTTTTGGTGAATACAGCAGTTTGTTTAACTTGTTTTGATGATGTTGATTTAAATGTTATTATAAATGTTTAAACCAGAGAAATAGACAAAGTTATGTTATTCTCTTTCTAAGTCAATGGAGATTGTGATCTCTATCTCGATTCAAAGTTGCACAATAATTGACCAATGGCAGATGATGTCCAATGGAGCTGACCTATAGAACAGCATCTTTCTGTATTCCACACTCTCATTGGTTCTCATCATATTATTCCATCCTTTTCAGCAAATAAATACAAGCTTCTGAACTCCACTGGTTTCTGTCTTTGTGTTTGCCATATATTTAACTGTGATGTTTCACTAAAGTTCTCAACCTAGAAACACTTTACAGACTGTATGTTTTACATCAGTTATCTTGTTGTTCTTAGTCCCACTGGTTTCACTGGTCGGCATGTCCTGCATCCTCATTTCTTGATTAGGTCTTGTTCTCTTTTGCTTTTTATGGCTCTCACTCCGCTCTCTCCTCCCACTCCTCCACCTCTTCCCCTCATTCTCCTACCCACCTACCCTTCCTCTCTCTCCTCCACTCTCTCCATCCCTCTTTTTCTTTCTCCCTCTCTTACCCCCTCCCACTCCTCCACCTCTTCCCCTCATTCTCCTACCCACCTACTCTTCCTCTCTCTCCTCCACCTCTTCCCCTCATTCTCCTACCCACCTACCCTTCCTCTCTCTCCTCCACCTCTTCCCCTCATTCTCCGACCCACCTACCCTTCCTCTCTCTCCTCTACCTATTCCCCTCATTCTCCTACCCACCTACCCTTCCTCTATCTCCTCCACCTCTTCCCCTCATTCTCCTACCCGCCTACCCTTCCTCTCTCTCCTCTACCTATTCCCCTCATTCTCCTACCCGCCTACCCTTCCTCTCTCTCCTCCACTCTCTAAGCCATGTGTCGGTCATCCGTCAGTGTATAGCGGGACGTCAGGATTCCTCACAGCTAGTTTCCACTCTGCTGTGTGGAATAAAGCTGAAGCCTTGACACATTCCTCCCCATCTTAAAGCCTGCTAAATCAACTGAGGAATGTGGCCTGCACTGAACCAACACAGTTTAGCCCCCCTCACACACAACCACCTGCATGTATGTGAGTGTGCACACAGACACGTTGATAGACACACACATTCATACACACAAACGCATGCTTGCAGACACACACATTCACACCATAAACACACCCACATTCATTTAAATACACACACGCACACACACACACACACACCAGCCCTGTCTTAGCTGCATACAAAGACACAGAAACACACACACACTGTCCTGCATACACACAGGCACACCACAGCAATCCCAGTGATTATCAGAGGCTCTTGTCAGAACAGCTAGGTTGTGTTTATGTCCCAACATCACCACACTCTCCTCCAGGCCCCAGAGCAACACACAGTACATCTCTACAGTTCACATTATTTCTCCTCTCCTTTCTCCTCTTCCTTCCCTTTTTGTTTCCAGTTTTCTGATTCACACTTTATTTCTAGTCGTCCACGTAATTCTTTCTCCCTCGTTCCCCTGCCTCGTCACCTCTCACAGTAGCAGAGACGGATGACGAGGTCAGTAGAGGGTCATGTAATAATTGAGGGTTTTCTCATTTTTTTATAGAGACACAACTCACAAACACAAATCAAGCAAATAATACAGTGTTTCAATGCATGTACTGTATGTATGGTGTTGAAGAACAGAATCATTCAGGCCCTGATGAATTCCTCATTATATACGTTCCTCCTTCAAACAGGTAGTCTAACGTTTCACCGTCACCTTCAACATCTCTTCAAACAGGTAGTCTAACGATTCACCTTCAACATCTCTTCAAACAGGTAGTCTAACGTTTGACCTTCAACATCTCTTCAAACAGGTAGTCTAACGTTTGACCTTCAACATCTCTTCAAACAGGTAGTCTAACGTTTGACCTTCAACATCTCTTCAAACAGGTAGTCTAACGTTTCACCTTCAACATCTCTTCAAACTGGTAGTCTAACGTTTCACCTTCAACATCTCTTCAAACAGGTAGTCTAACGTTTGACCTTCAACATCTCTTCAAACAGGTAGTCTAACGTTTGACCTTCAACATCTCTTCAAACAGGTAGTCTAACGTTTCACCTTCAACATCTCTTCAAACTGGTAGTCTAACGTTTCACCGTCAACATCTCTTCAAACAGGTAGTCTAACGTTTCACCTTCAACATCTCTTCAAACAGGTAGTCTAACGTTCACCTTCAACATCTCTTCAAACAGGTAGTCTAACGTTTCACCTTCAACATCTCTTCAAACAGGTAGTCTAACGTTTGACCTTCAACATCTCTTCAAACAGGTAGTCTAACGTTTGACCTTCAACATCTCTTCAAACAGGTAGTCTAACGTTTGACCTTCAACATCTCTTCAAACAGGTAGTCTAACGTTTCACCTTCAACATCTCTTCAAACAGGTAGTCTAACAATTCACCTTCAACATCTCTTCAAACAGGTAGTCTAACGTTTGACCTTCAACATCTCTTCAAACAGGTAGTCTAACGTTTCACCTTCAACATCTCTTCAAACAGGTAGTCTAACGTTTTCACCTTCAACATCTCTTCAAACAGGTAGTCTAACGTTTGACCTTCAACATCTCTTCAAACAGGTAGTCTAACGTTTGACCTTCAACATCTCTTCAAACAGGTAGTCTAACAATTCACCTTCAACATCTCTTAAAACAGGTAGTCTAACGTTTGACCTTCAACATCTCTTCAAACAGGTAGTCTAACGTTTCACCTTCAACATCTCTTCAAACAGGTAGTCTAACAATTCACCTTCAACATCTCTTCAAACAGGTAGTCTAACAATTCACCTTCAACATCTCTTCAAACAGGTAGTCTAACGTTTGACCTTCAACATCTCTTCAAACAGGTAGTCTAACGTTTCACCTTCAACATCTCTTCAAACAGGTAGTCTAACGTTTGACCTTCACCTTCAACATCTTCCACAGACCGGTGGACACAGCTCAACACTCCAACCCAGAGTGGTTATCTAACCAGAGGTGATGAGCTGTGTCTGACCTGTGTCTTGGTCTATGTAGAGTCCACAGCACCTGATCTGGCTTCCACCCTGGAACTCTGTGAGTGGGCCTGACCTTCATAAAGGCTGAAGTTGGCACTGCTATCAGGGTGCTATGACGAAGCATAACCTGCTTGGACCCCTCTGGCTGTGGGCCAGGGTGTAATCAGAGCTGTATTCATAAAGTGTTTCAAGGTAGGAGTGCTGATCTGGTATCAGGTCCCCCCTGCCCAAATAATCGTATCATTATATTATCTAAACTGTAAAACTAATCCTAGATCATATTCCGAGACTTGTGTGAATACGGGCCCAGGACACATGCATGCACACACACACACGAACACACACACACTATACATACTCTCTCTCTCTCTCTCTCTCTCTCTCTCTCTTTTAGTATCACACACACCACCTGGATATACTGTACAGGGTGACCAAGTTCATTGCCTGAGACATATAGTGCATTCCTCCATATAGCAGTCATCCATCTACACATACCCAGGCCAGGACAGCAGCAGTTCATGCCCAGCCAAAGCTCCCCATCCCTGGGATGATGAGAACCACAGCCCCCTACAACACATCCATCCAGGACAATTGTCTCATTGAATGAATGGTAAGTGCATTGTGTACAGGACATGGATTATGGCTTTGATTATATAGACATACATATAGCTTTAACACAGGTATCATTAGACAGTTCTGGGAACGTTACATTTGACATGGAGGAATGAGTGAAAGACATGAACCAGTTTCCCCTGATTATTGTGGGAATGAGAGCGTTGTAAGGAGAACCCAGGCCCTCTTGTGAAAGTGTGTTTTGTTTTCCATGTTGCTTAACAGCCAAGACAAGTGTGTGTTATGTTGTACATCTAGGGAACACAGCCGGAGCCCGTTGAGGTGGGCTGTGCTGTCCCTGCTCCTCCCCTCCCCTCCTCAATCGCTCCCGTTTAGCATGAGAAAGAACTCTCCCGGGACGAGGGAAGAGAGAAATGGGGATTTGAATCATTAAACATTCCTGCCAGATTGCCACCCCCAACCGATGACCACCCTCCCTCTCTGGCAGAACAACTCTCTCTGTCTCTGTCTCTTTGTCTCTGTCTCTCTCTCTCACTTTTCTCTGCCCCTACGACCCTGTTCCTCCTTCCTTATCTCTCCCTTTTCCCCTCCCAATCTCTTCTCTATTTCCCCCCCCTCTCTCTCTCTCCCTTTTCCCCTCCCAATCTCTTCTCTATTCCCCCCCCCTCTCTCTCTCCCTTTTCCCCTCCCAATCTCTTCTCTATTTCCCCCCCCTCTCTCTCTCCCTTTTCCCCTCCCAATCTATTCTCTATTTCCCCCCTCTCTCTCTCCTTTTCTCCCTCCCAATCTCTTCTCTATTTCCCCCCTCTCTCTCTCTCCCTTTTCCCCTCCCAATCTATTCTCTATTTCCCCCCTCTCTCTCTCCTTTTCTCCCTCCCAATCTCTTCTCTATTTCCCCCCCTCTCTCTCTCTCCCTTTTCCCCTCCCAATCTCTTCTCTATTTCCCCCCTCTCTCTCTCCTTTTCTCCCTCCCAATCTCTTCTCTATTTCCCCCCCTCTCTCTCTCTCCCTTTTCCCCTCCCAATCTATTCTCTATTTCCCCCCTCTCTCTCTCCTTTTCTCCCTCCCAATCTCTTCTCTATTTCCCCCCCTCTCTCTCTCTCCCTTTTCCCCTCCCAATCTCTTCTCTATTTCCCCCCCTCTCTCTCTCCCTTTCCCCCTCCCAATCTCTTCTCTATTTCTCCCCCCTCTCTCTCTCCCTTTTCCCCTCCCAATCTCTTCTCTACCCCCCCCCCCCTCTCTCTCTTTCTCCCCCTCTCCCCCACCCTCTCTTCCTCCTCCTTCCTTCCATCTCTCTCCCTGTTCCCCTCCCATGGACCACTATGGACCCAGAGCTCACGGTGGCATTCCCACACTGGGGCATCTTTGTGCCTGTGAATGGGGAGGGACACGACTCCAATGGCACTTGTCGGTCACAAAAACAAGTGGGCTGAAGGAGGACAGAGTATGAGGAGAGGAGGACAATATGAATGGAAATATCAAACTATTGCTCTTGGCCCATATTCATAGAGCACCTCAGAGTAGGAGTGCTGATCTAGGACCAGGTCCTCCCTGTCCATGTGCTCTTATTCTTAATGATTTAAATACATCTCAGAGTAGGAGTGCTGATCTAGGACCAGGTCCTCCCTGTCCATGTGCTCTTATTCATTATGATTTAAATACATCTCAGAGTAGGAGTGCTGATCTAGGACCAGGTCCTCCCTGTCCATGTGCTCTTATTCATTATGATTTAAATACATCTCAGAGTAGGAGTGCTGACCTAGGACCAGGTCCTCCCTGTCCATGTGCTCTTATTCATGAGGATCTAAATGGTGAAAGTGTTCCTGCAGTACAGTATATCAGCACATATAGGTCAAGACTTTGTGTCAGGTTCTGTCTGAGCATTTTCTCTGTGGGAGAACCTCCAACAGCTACAACATTATGTAAGGCTGGTATTGGTGCAGCATTGCTTGGTTCTGAAGAGGGTAAGACTAAAGCAGCTCCTAGATCAGATCTGACATGATTACAGTTTTTTGCGATTGCTGACACACTTGTTGCAGAATTTGGCTCATACACACAAGCCAAATAAGACACAACACTTGGAGATAAACATCTCACAACTATGTCAAAATACAACTCTGCAATCAAAACCAAACAATCCTTTTTCAAAATAGCATTTTTTTGCAATAAAATGATACACACATGCACCATTTGAATAACTCTTTCAAAGCAGCAACACATTGATGTACTTCATACAAAACACTGCTGTCTTTCGTACTTTGTAAACCTTTTGACTGTTCTCATACAGGCTGCTGTGAAAGATTGTTCCAGTACAGTACATCTAGTCACATTTCAATCAACACAACAATAGAAAGGCTTCAGAAAACAATATATATACAGCTTATTTTTGCCATTGCAGGTTTTTACAACAACAAAACACAAAGAAAAGTAGAATTACAGTACAGTAATCAATACAATATGTTACTGTAAACTCACAGAAACAAAAATTATTACAGTAAAATTACAGTGTAATGGTAAACGAAAAATAGTAATGTAAGGGATTGTAAGGGATGGGGTGGATGATTTATGGATCCCACCTTCTGTTAGGGTCTGGCCACATCACCTCATCCACATCACAAGCAATGTCATCCCTGGCTAGGCAACAGGGAAAATATCTCCTTGCGTGCCATATCCAACACGGGACAGACCCCACCTCAATGTCTCTGCATGCCTCTCCCCTTGCTTACAGAAGAGGCCTGCAGGCCTGTGGTTGGCCAAGATGAAAATAATACCTCAACCGGTTTGAGAAATGGGGAGTAAGGGGGCAAGTGTACAACTGTGAAGTTGTGGTTGGTGAACCAGTCCCTGACCAGAGCAGCCCGGTAGAAACTAACATTATCCCACATGACAACAAACCTGGGCTGCTCTGGTCCGTCCTGTACAACTGTGAAGTTGTGGTTGGTGAACCAGTCCCTGACCAGAGCAGCCCGGTAGAAACTAACATTATCCCACATGTCAACAAACCTGGGCTGCTCTGGTCCGTCCTGTACAACTGTGAAGTTGTGGTTGGTGAACCAGTCCCTGACCAGAGCAGCCCGGTAGAAACTAACATTATCCCACATTCAATCAAGCTTTATTTATACTGCACATTTCAGACAATGCAATGTCCTTCACAGGAAAGAACGAATAAAAAACAATAAAAGTTTAAATATTTACTACACTACAAACATATGATAAAAAACAAGAAAAATAACTTTATATAACCAAGATATGAGACTGTGTGTGTGTGTGTGTGTGTGTCTGTGTGTCTGTGTGTGTTGTGTGTGTGTGTGTGTGCAGATGTCTAGTTGTTGCATCTCTTAAACCAGACACAGCATCCTCGGTCTCGTGAGAAGATGTTTTATTTGGTTGCTCAGTTTTAGCTCTGGCAAGAGACTAGTGAACACAGCCTCCGGGCCTGCGATCCAAGCCCCCTCTGTCTTTCTCTCTCACTATCTTTTGTTTCTAGCCCTCCTCTCCTCCTGTACTTTTTCCCCATAGCAGTCATCCTCTGCACCCCTCTGTCCCTTGTCTGGAAGACCCAGGCTAATTAAAATGCTTGCCACCAGATTCACCGCCATGACCCAGAGAAGGGAGGGGGACCTGGGGCTATAGACCCCAGAGAAGGAAGTGGGACATGGGGCTAGAGAGACCAGAGAAGGGAGGGGAACCAGGGGCTAGAGAGACCCACAACCCCTTGAAAGAAGTTAACCCCCAACCGTCTCTCCTAATGACCAGTCCTTTGATATGGTCATCCAGCTGGTCTGGCTCTAAAGGCTGAGGTGGGTTACCATGTTAGTGACCTGCCAGGCCAATCCCACTCTCAGGTCAGAGATGAGCTTAGCCTGGCTGGACCTCAGACATCTCCGCCTGGTTCCCATACTCTTATTCAGTTTTTTTTAAAATCCTGACCTGACGACGTCAGAGTTCAACACCCAGGCAGGGGTCACAGGTGATTGAGCATTGGATTGGCTGATGCAATTGGGAGGAGTTTAGGGATGGGGGGGTCCAGACAGGGCGGTCTGTGGGGATGGAAAACCAAAGACCAGACCAGATCAGGAGACCAGGTCAGGAGATCAACCACAAGTTTCAGTTCAGCGGTCCACCCCCAGCTCAGCGGTCCACCCCCAGCTCAGCGGTCCACCCCCAGCTCAGCGGTCCACCCCCAGCTCAGCGGTCCACCCCCAGCTCAGCGGTCCACCCCCAGTTCAGCGGTCCACCCCCAGCTCAGCGGTCCACCCCCAGCTCAGCGGTCCACCCCCAGCTCAGCGGTCCACCCCCAGCTCAGCGATCCACCCCCAGCTCAGCGGTTGGTTTGAGATGACAGTCGTCCCAGAGTGAATGTGGGATTGAGTTGGTAGTTCTAATGCATGTTTAAAATTGTGGTGGATGACACTATGATGCAAATGGACTCATGACCCGGTCTGAGATCAGATTGTAGTGTCTGTAGAGTTGGACTCTGTACAGCTGAGGACTTCATGACCCGGTCTGAGATCAGACTGTAGTGTCTGTAGAGATGGACTCTGTACAGCTGAGGACTTCATGACCTGGTCTGAGATCAGACTGTAGTGTCTCTAGAGATGAGAGACAGTAGAGAGGCTATCATGTTGAGAGTTGAACGTTTTTTGAACATGGTCCTGGAAACTTCACTTGAAAACTTGAGTCCCCCGACGATGACTAACGTCTCAAGCATCGGAATGAGTGAGATGAAAAAGAAGAGGAAGAAAGAAAGGAGGAAGATAGCATCTGTTTGTTTTTCTCTCTTTCTTTCCCAAGCTTGTTATCGTTCCTCATTTCCTGCTGGACGACAAGTAAATAATTCACATGTTCTGCATGTTCAACACTGGGATGTGTGTGTTAGTGTGTGTGTGTGTGTTAGTGTGTGTGCCTGTGTGTGCGTGGGTGCATGCAGGACCAAATTGAACCCAACCACCCCCCTCTGTGTGTGTGTGGGTGCGTGCGTGGGTGGGTGCAAGTTTTGTGCGTGCATGCAGAACCAAATTGAACCCAACTACCCCCCTCTGTGCCTTGGTTGACTTCTGTCAGAGAAATGTCTTTATAAACTGTCCCACAAGTCATCTAGAAACCATGGAGGGAGAGATGGGGAGAGAGAGTGAGAGAGGGGGAGAGACAAGACCTCTTCTTTGAGGCAGAAAAATGAGGTCATCATTCTGAATTGTGAGATGTTCCCAATGCACCATGCTGGATTCACATGACTCTGCACATTCCTGCCCACATACAGTGCAATGTGCATGTATGCAGGGACACACACATATCCCCCCCCCCCAATCCACTCCAGTCCCCAGGGGAGACAGCCAAGGGATTGTCTCAATCAGTCTTTCATTGTGACCCTGGAGTTCCTACTCTCTCAGGGACAGAGAGAGGATTGACAGTTTAACCATAGATCATAACAGTGCTCAGACAGTGGTCAAAAATCACCTCTTTAGGAGATGGTAGAGAAATGAAGCAGACCTGGGTTCAAATACTATTTGAAGTCATTTAAAATACTATTTCTGTGCTTGATAGCCTGTGACAATAAAACCAATAGAAAAGTCCTGAAAGTGTAAATCAGATATCTCTCAGATGGTCGACGAACAGGGTTAACTTCTGCATCAGCACATGACTAGCTGGCACAACTGGGGGCGGCCATGGAAGAGGTTATTTACAGTTTTCAGCGTCTCAAGGGTTGCCCGTTATCCCTCCCAGAGAAATATGATGGTACCCTATCCAAATGCCGTGGCTTCCTACTTCAGTGCTCCCTTTATTTTACAGACCAGATGGGAGCCCCCACCACTGAGAGGTGTAAGGTTGCCACGGTTATTTCTCTGCTGACGTCTGGGAGAGAGGAGGAGCTAAATTCCTATGAGGGGTTCATGGCACTGTTTAAATGTATTTTCGATCAGTCCAATCATCGGGAGAATATCCCCTTCATCACCAGTGCACCAGTTCACAAGAACATCCTCGGCCTCCCTTAGCTTCAATGCCATAAACCCACCATTTATTTCATGGTCTAGGATGAGAATCACAGACTGGTCACCTGAATGCCGGAGGACCCGCTTCCCTGTTCCCTGTGGTTCCATGTCGGTTGTGAGTCCTTTGTTTGCCCTTCAGCCCAACATCCCGTAGGTATAACAGGATCTGAGAGAGGTATTCTCCAAGACCCGGACACCTGTCTCCCTCCTCATCATCCCTGGGACTGTGCCATTGACCTGCTTGCTGATGCAACACCTCCGCACAGATGCATCTACCCTCTGTCTGTGCCTGAGCTCCAACAGAGGTTCATCCGCACGTCCACTTCTCCTGCGTTCAGCTGGTTTCATCTTCGTGGCCAAGAAGGATGGAGGATTACGCCCTTGCATTGATTACAGAGGACTCCATGAAATGACCAATGAAGTATTGGTACCGCTTACCGTTGGTGCCATCGAGCAGCTCCGTGGGGCCCGGTTCTTCACCAAACTGGACCTACGGAGTGCCTATAATCTCATCCTGGAGGGGGATGAGTGGAAGACGGCGTTCAGCACAATGTCTGCTCACTACGAGTACTTGGTCATGCCCTTTGGCTTAGCCAATGCTCCGTCAGTGTTCCAGAAATTCGTTAATAAGGTGTTCAGGGACATGCTCGGACGCCAGGTGATTGTATATATTGACATCTTGATCTACTCAGTTTATCTGGAGGATCACATCACACACATTGGAGCAGTCCTGGAACGCTTCCTGGCCCATCACCTGTTCGACAAAGTGTCAAATTGTCTATTCCATCAGAGGGTGGTCTCCTTCTTGGGTTACCAAATCCGCCCGCAGGGAGTGAAGATGGATGACAAGAAGGTAGATGCAGTCAGGTCATGGCCAGTCCCAACAATGGTTTTTGGGGTTTGCCAACTTCTACCGTCGTTTCATCAGGAATTTCAGCTCTGTTGCCGCTCCTCCCACATCTCTCCTTAAGGGAGGCCCCCGTAGGTTGGTGTGGGGTCCATCAGCCAACGAGGCGTTCCGTCTTCTCAAGGGTCGTTTCACCTCTGCCCCAGTGCTGAAACATCCAGATCCCACAATATACTTTGTGGTTGAGGTGGACGCTTCCGAGGTAGGCGCGGGGGAAGTTTTGTCTCAACGACAGGGGAACCCACAGAAGTTGTACCCATGTGCGTTTTATTCTAAGGAGCTATGACGTCGGTGATCGGGACCTCCTGGTGGTGAAGTTGGCATTAGAGGAGTATAGACACTGGCTGGAAGGCGCCAAGGAACCATTCATCATTCTCACCGACCACAGGAATCTGGAGTACATTAGGAAAAGCAAGGAGACTGAATCCGCGCCAAGCAAAGGGGCCGCTTTTCTTCACAAGGTTTAACTTCACGCTAACCTATCGTTCAAAGAACACAAAGGTCGATGCCTGGTCCCGCCTCTACGATTCGGGAGAGGGCCCTGTCCTGAGTGAGCCAAAAATCCCATCCTCCCGAGTCGTAGCTCCTGTGGTCTGGGAGGGAGATGTGGAGATCCGCCAGGCTCTGGAGAGGGAGCCCGCACCCCTGAACTGTCCTCCCGTACGCATCTACGTTCCCACAGGGATAAGGGATCGGCTGTTGACCTGGGCACACACAGCTGTCTCAGGACATCCAGGTATTTCTCACTCCATCGCTGAGAAGTACTGGTGACCCACCATGGTGCAGGATGTCAGTCGATATGTCAACTCCTGTTCCGTATGTGCCTAAAAAAAGTCTCCCCGGAATGCTCCAGCAGGGAAGCTCCTACCATTTCCCATGCCTCAGCGACCTTGGTCTCATCTATCCATTGACTTTGTAACCAATCTCCCCTCCTCTGACAGGTTTCACCACCATTTGAGGTAGTGGATAGATTTCAGTCATGTCATTTAGTTCCTCTTCCTGGTCTCCCCACTGCTCTCTAGATCGCTGAGGCACTCGTCCAGCAGGTCTTCCAGCATTATGGCCTTCCGGAGGACATTGTCTCTGACCATGGCCTCCAATTCAAATCAGTTTGACGGCCTTCATGGAGAAGCTCGGGGTCACAGTCAGCCTCACTTCCAGGTACCAGCCTCAGTCCAATGGGCAGGTGGAGAGGATGAACCAGGATGTTCCTGAGGAGTCACTGTCTGGACCGGCAGGGTGAGTGGGCACGATTCCTTCCATGGGCAGAGTATGCCTAGAATTCTCTGCATCACTCCACTGGGTTGACTCCCAGTGTGTTCTGGGTTTTCAGATGGCCCTGGCTCCGTGGACTCCGGGCCAGACTGAGGCTCCTGCGGTTGAGTGGTTCCGGCGCGCAGAACAAGTGTGGAGCGACGCTCACGTGAGACTCCATCGTCGAAAAGAACAGGCAGACCGCCATCACAGTGAGACCCCTGTGTTCTATCCTGGGGATTGCGTCTGGCTCTCTACCAGGAACTTCCCACTCTGCCTGTCCTGCAAGAAACAGAGCCCCCGATTTGTGGGTCCGTTCAAGGTTCTCTGGCAGGTCAACGAGGTGATGAAAAGGTTACAACTGCCCAGTCACTACCATATCTCACCCTTGTTTTCATGTCTCCCTTCTCAGGCCGGTGATTCCTGGTCCCCTAGCTGATGCAGTCCCCCACGACACCCCACCACCCCCCCTCGAGGGCAGTCCGGCGTATGCTGTCAGATCTCTGCTGGACACCCGGCGTCGTGGGGGGTCGGCTCCAGTATCTGGTAGACTGGAAGGGGTACGGCCCTTAGGAGCGGTGTTGGGGCATTCTGGATCCCAACATCATCCATGATTTCCCAGGGTCCGTGCGTCAGAGGGGGGGTTACGTTCACATCTGCTCCTCCCCTCCGGGGTGCGACATTACCGGAATACTAACCACTGGTTCTGGGACTCATCATGATTGACACCTGGACCTCATTACTTCCCCTTATAGGTCCCTTCCTTTTGTTCATTCCTCAGTTGGTATTGATCCTGTGTTCATGCCATCTCGCTTCTGTTACACTGTCTTGTTTCATGTTTTTCATTTCATGAAACGTTCCACCTGTACCTCCTTCTCGACTCCGTGTCATTGTTACAGTAGTGGACACACAGGTCTGTAGTGCGCTACCGATCCATAGAGAGTAGTTAAAGATAGAGTCAACAACATTCTTTCAGTGCAGCTCTCTAAATCGGCTTTAAAAACATTTTTTTTTTAGAACTGACAGCCCTACTTATTCAGATATTTATTTTCAGATATCCGGGTCATGATGATCCAAACCAGTCTGTCTAGCCATGTTTAAGCAGTCCTGAAAAGCCATCTGGTCAGGAACACTTTAGTGGATATAGTCCCTAGATGTTCTACTAGCTCTAGGCTATACTATACCAACTAGGCTATACTATACTATACCAACTAGGCTATACTATACTATACCAACTAGGCTATACTATACTATACCAACTAGGCTATACTATACTATACCAACTAGGCTATACTATACCAACTAGGCTATACTATACTATACCAACTAGGCTATACTATACCAACTAGGCTATACTATACTATACCAACTAGGCTATACTATACCAACTAGGCTATACTATACCAACTAGGCTATACTATACCAACTAGGCTATACTATACTATACCAACTAGGCTATACTATACCAACTAGGCTATACTATACTATACCAACTAGGCTATACTATACCAACTAGGCTATACTATACTATACCAACTAGGCTATACTATACCAACTAGGCTATACTATACTATACCAACTAGGCTATACTATACCAACTAGGCTATACTATACCAACTAGGCTATACTATACCAACTAGGCTATACTATACTATACCAACTAGGCTATACTATACCAACTAGGCTATACTATACTATACCAACTAGGCTATACTATACTATACCAACTAGGCTATACTATACTATACCAACTAGGCTATACTATACTATACCAACTAGGCTATACTATACCAACTAGGCTATACTATACTATACCAACTAGGCTATACTATACTATACCAACTAGGCTATACTATACTATACCAACTAGGCTATACTATACCAACTAGGCTATACTATACCAACTAGGCTATACTATACTATACCAACTAGGCTATACTATACCAACTAGGCTATACTATACTATACCAACTAGGCTATACTATACTATACCAACTAGGCTATACTATACTATACCAACTAGGCTATACTATACTATACCAACTAGGCTATACTATACTATACCAACTAGGCTATACTATACCAACTAGGCTATACTATACTATACCAACTAG
The DNA here is from genome assembly GCF_013265735.2 of Oncorhynchus mykiss. Classification (NCBI taxonomy): domain Eukaryota; kingdom Metazoa; phylum Chordata; class Actinopteri; order Salmoniformes; family Salmonidae; genus Oncorhynchus; species Oncorhynchus mykiss. Next base: position 88,390,571 of record NC_048576.1, on the reverse strand, counting down.
GCTATACTATACTATACCAACTAGGCTATACTATACTATACCAACTAGGCTATACTATACTATACCAACTAGGCTATACTATACTATACCAACTAGGCTATACTATACTATACCAACTAGGCTATACTATACTATACCAACTAGGCTATACTATACTATACCAACTAGGCTATACTATACTATACCAACTAGGCTATACTATACCAACTAGGCTATACTATACCAACTAGGCTATACTATACTATACCAACTAGGCTATTCTATACTATACCAACTAGGCTATACTATACTATACCAACTAGGCTATACTATACTATACCAACTAGGCTATACTATACTATACCAACTAGGCTATACTATACTATACCAACTAGGCTATACTATACTATACCAACTAGGCTATACTATACCAACTAGGCTATACTATACTATACCAACTAGGCTATACTATACCAACTAGGCTATACTATACTATACCAACTAGGCTATACTATACTATACCAACTAGGCTATACTATACTATACCAACTAGGCTATACTATACCAACTAGGCTATACTATACTATACCAACTAGGCTATACTATACTATACCAACTAGGCTATACTATACTATACCAACTAGGCTATACTATACTATACCAACTAGGCTATACTATACCAACTAGGCTATACTATACCAACTAGGCTATACTATACTATACCAACTAGGCTATTCTATACTATACCAACTAGGCTATACTATACTATACCAACTAGGCTATACTATACTATACCAACTAGGCTATACTATACTATACCAACTAGGCTATACTATACTATACCAACTAGGCTATACTATACTATACCAACTAGGCTATACTATACCAACTAGGCTATACTATACTATACCAACTAGGCTATACTATACCAACTAGGCTATACTATACTATACCAACTAGGATATACTATACCAACTAGGCTATACTATACCAACTAGGCTATACTATACTATACCAACTAGGTTATACTATACTATACCAACTAGGCTATACTATACTATACCAACTAGGCTATACTATACTATACCAACTAGGCTATACTATACTATACCAACTAGGCTATACTATACTATACCAACTAGGCTATACTATACTATACCAACTAGGCTATACTATACCAACTATACTATACTATACCAACTAGGCTATACTATACCAACTAGGATATACGTATCTCAGTTGGTAGGGCATGGTGCTTACAGGGGCAGGATAGTAGGTTAGATTCCCAGAACCACCCGTACGCAACAATGTATGCACGCATAAGTCGCTTTTGTTAAAGTGTTCACTAAATGGCAAATACTATATCTACATGGTCACTCATTGGGTCTAGAAATCCCTTGCCTATTGAACTGACAGCCATGAACTCTCTATGGGATAGTCCTAGATAAGTGCAGGTGTCCTACGTCACATGACAGTGGACTGTCAGTTGGTTCCCTGATTGTCAGCCCACCCCAGACATCCCCCTACCCCCTTCTTTCCCCCTGGGAGCCCCAGGATCCCACCTGATATCCTGATCAATGCCCCTTCGGCAGCTAGTCCCGGCTCCCCCTTTAAACCCTGGTGGAATGTGTGGATTTGAGTGAGAGCTGTAACCAGAGAGCAGCATTCTTCTTTCTAAGCCCATAATGGAGCAACTCTCTTCACTTCCTGTTGTTAATCAGTTTGTTTTGATTTCTTGAGGTTTTGACACTTTGAGATCTTTGGGAGAGAGGAAGTACGAGGGAGAGGAGAGAAGGAGAGAGGGAGGGGAGATTTGGGAGAGGGGAAGGGGAGAGAAGAGAAGGACCATGACATTATTCCTACTGGTGTGTTTGTGTGTGGGGGATAGGTGGTGTTTTCCATATAACATAGTACACACACAGAGTCCACTCTTCCCCCAGTCCCCCTACCTCATCATCATTACCTATATGGGACTCCCACCTCCTGCCAGCACCATTTGCACTAAATTCCAGATGAGAAGCTTGCCAGTGGAGGGGTGCATAAAAAGGTAGAGGGGGTCTACCTAAACCTCTCTCAGGCATGCATACCCCCCATCTCAACTTCCCCGTTCCCCACCTCTTTACGGCTCCAATAATAAACAACAATAAAATAATCCAAAGCTAGTCTAATTAGTTTTTAAAAGCAGCCGTAGCCTTACAACTTCCAGAGCAGCGAAGGCTAATGGCCGCAGGGGGGAATCACATTAAACACAGTTAATCGCTACCACGATGCGTGCGAAAACACACTGTTATGGCCCGTAAACTGTGTAGGGTGGTTCTCACTCGGAGGTAAAGTGCTTCCATGGTTTCATCAGGTGTGGTATAGCAGGGTTGGGGAGTAACTGATTACATACAGTTTTATAACCTATCCTCTCCTTCTCCTCTTCTCCTCCTCCTCTTCTCTTCCTCCCCTCCTCCTCCCCTCCTCCTCACCATCCCCTCCTCCTCCTCTTCTCCTCCTCCCCTCCTCCTCACCATCCCCTCCTCCTTCTCTTCTCCTCCTCACCTCGTCCTCACCATCCCCTCCTCCTCCCCTCCTCCTCACCATCCTCTCCTCCTCCTCCTCACCATCCCCTCCTCCTCCTCTACTCCTCCTCACCATCCCCTCCTCCTCTTCTCCTCCTCACCACCCCCTCCTCTTCTCCTCCTCTTCCCCTCCTCCTCCTCCTCCTCCTCACCATCTCCTCCTCCTCCTCTTCTCCTCCTCTACTCCTCCTCACCATCTGCTCCTCTTCTCCTCCTCTCCTCCTCCTCACCATCCCCCTCCTCCTCTTCTCCTCCTCCTCCTCACCATTTCCTCCTCCTCCTCTTCTCCTCCTCTCCTCGTCCTCTCCTCCCCCCTCCTCTCCTCTCTCCCCTTTAACCTTATCCTCCACATCCTCTGCTCCCCCTCCTCTCCTTTCCTTCCCCCTCCTCTCCGTCTCCCTCCTCTCGTCTCCTCACCCCTCCTCCCTCCCCCCACCTCTCCTTCCCGTCTTTTCCTCTAATCCCCTCTTCTCCTCTCCTCCCATCTCCTGTTCTCCACTCTCTGTGGTGCAGTCCTGTCAGTCCCTGCCTGCCTAGCAGATCTCCAGTGAGGCATGGGGAAATCCTGCCTTAATCCTCCCCAGCACACCAACACCATTAGGACTGTAGCCTGGAACTAGGGACCAGAAGGATTGGAAGGAGGAGAACAAGAAGAGAATGAAGTGAAAGCCCCACCTGGCATGCCAATTGGAGGAGTCATTATAGGCTTATAGGGACCTAATACATTTCTAATACATTTCTGAGGACAGCTGTTCCCCTCCTGTAGAGGTATCCAGGAATTATTAGCTGGGTCCCTCTCACCCTCAACCCCGAAATCTGCCACTGATTAACCCCAGTCCACATCATTGTTGCCTCCCACCCTCCTCCCTAACCACATAACTCCACATCTCATTCCAAACAGTTTGTTACAAATGGATCTTAAGTTGGGTTGGATCCACTGGGACCAGCGACACAGAACGCTCAAGAATCATTGCGCTCCCGGGTAGCGCAGCGGTCTAAGGCACTGCGCCTCAGTGCTTGAGGCGTCACTACAGACAACCTGGTTCGAGTCCAGGCTGTATCACAACCGGCCGTGATGGGTAGTCCCATAAGGCGGCGCACAATTGGCTCAGCGTCGTCCGGGTTTGGCCGTTGTAGGCCGTCATTGTAAATAAGATTTTGTTCCTAACTGACCAGCCTAGTTAAATAAAGGTTAAATTTTTTAAATAAAAAAATCCAGTCTTCTCTTGTTCATAAGGGCACAACGTTTTGCAACGGTCAATGAAAACTAAAGTTTCTCTCCATCCTGCTCCCTCCCTAATCCCTCCCAACCATAGTGTGATTCCAGTGTTGGCTGGTGGTACTTTAAATGGGGAGGACGGGTTTATAGTAATGGCTGGAACGTAATGAATTGAATTGTCTCAAACACATTAAACATCTGGTTTCCATGTGTTTGATACCATTCCATTCACTCTGTTCCATTCATTATTATGAGCCATCCTCCCCTCACCAGCCTCCTCTGTGTGATTTGTGGGTTTGCAGACATCTCCATATTCCCCCAATCCCCACACCCCCGCCACTCAGCATGTGGACTCTCCCAGTGGGGGAGTTCCCATGGTTAGGGGGGTCAGACCACCATGGTGTAGAGGGGAGACCCGAGACCCCTGTCTTCCTCTGAACCGGTTCCCAGCAGTCTCTACACAGCCACACACATGTTGAAAAGGTCAGGGCTTGATAGACAACAGAGCACCAGCCATTACACTGCTATGTCTCAAGCCCCTCTGTTTCTCTCTTGCTTCTATGCTGGAAATCCCCCTGTTTCGTGTGACTGTGTGTTTTTTAGCCAGCCAGTGAATAAAGAGGTAGTGTTTTAGGGTGTGAGACCCACCAAGGGGGGAACAGGGGGAACTGACTTAACTGCATGTTAAGGCTTGTCCTAGGCTGAATGGCTGCATGTCTGTGTGTGTGTGTGTGTGTGTGTGTGTGTGTGTGTGTGTGTGTGTGTGTGTGTGTGTGTGTGTGTGTGTGTGTGTGTGTGTGTGTGTGTGTGTGTGTGTGTGTGTGTGTGTGTGTGTGCGTGTTGGGTTGCGCATGCCTGCGAGTGCACGTGTGTGTGTGATTCCCACTGCTCAGTTCTGGTCAGCTGAGGTTGGTGTCTGCTGCTTCCCAGTTCCCACCCAGTGTAGTGGTCAGCCACTGTGGTCAGCGCTCCCTCCTCTGCCCCAGCAGCAGGGGTCAACCAAGAGCACTGGAACACATGACTGAAACCCACACTGGAACTGGACACAACGGACTGAGGCCAAGCGCGCACACAGACACACACACACACACACACACACACACACACACACACACACACACACACACACACACACACACACACACACAGGAACCGGACACAAAGGACAAAGGCCAAGCATACACACATTCCTTCATTCCTTCCACATTTCTCTCCATTCTTTCACTGTTATTTCATTTTGTACACACAGACGTCCTTATTTCTAGCCCTTGCCGATCTCTTGCATCAGAGGGCAGCCTGTGGAAAGGTTGTGGGAGAGGTATGACAAGAGATGACCGTAGGCTGACAGGGCTGGAGCTTCACACATCCAAGACACCATCATCACTTAGCTGGACTTAATAATGAAATATTTAGCAGCTGTAGAAAGGCAGCAGTGTGGCATATCGGTGAACCTGTACCTGTACCCGTACCCGTACCTTGACCACAAACCACCAACCTCACCCTAACTCTGGCAAGGGGGGACTGGGGGTTCTGCTCAACAAAATAACAGGTGTTTGTGGGGAGAGGATGTGTGTGTGCGTGTGTGTGCTTGTGTGTGTGTGTGTGTGTGTGCGTGCGTGCGTGTGTGGCACAGTAAACCACTCCAACCTCCTGTCCCTCTCTAATGTTCCATCGCTCCTATTCAGTACAGACCAGACAGGTGAGTGAACTAATTAATGCAAGAAGAGGGATGGAAGGGAGGGGTGGAGGGACAAAGTGAGGAAGGGAGGGGGATGGTGTGTGTGTGTGCTGAGAGATTAAGAAGTGCTAAGTGCATAATGCATAATGATAATAAGCCAGGTATATTCACCTAGTCTCTAAGTCCATTCCTTATACAGTATAACACCTCTGTCTGGAATGTGCCTTTGCTCAGGGAAACTCTGCTGAATCATCTCCTTAGCAGTGAGTAATCCCAAAGGTGTGGTCCTATGGTGTCCAATAGGACTAGAGCATTATACACTGGTGTGTTTAACAGTGAATGATACACAAAGCCGTCTTCATGTGTCAAAACAATAACCACTAATGGTATCTGCTTTATCATCATAGACACAGACTGATGTGGTGGTTGGAGCTTTGGTCCTGGGTGGTTTAGCCCAGAGAGATGGAAGGAGGAGATAGAGTACTGTATATCCCACCACTGTGATCCTCTGGTCTAGCTCATGACATAATGGTAGGCAGGGAGACACCAACATTTTACAATGGAAAACAAAAACAAACATTTCTTATTGGGACAACTCGAGGTAGTCCCTATACCTGTTTCAGTACGTTATGTTCCGTTTGGTGCCTAATGAACATGGCCCAGCTCCATATGATGCAACCTCTGGTAAGATGAGGGGTGGGGGTGTGTGTCTATTTGTCAATAACAGCTGGTGCGCAATGTCTAATATTAAAGAAGTCTCGAGGTATTGCTCGCCTGAGGTAGAGTACCTTATGATAAGCTGTAGACCACACTATCTACCAAGAGAGTTCTCATCTATATTATTCGTAGCCATCTATTTACCACCACAGAGTGAAGCTGGCACTAAAACCGCTCTCAAACAACTCTATAAGGCCATAAGCAAAGAAGAAAATACTCATCCAGAAGCGGCGCTCCTAGTGGCCGGGGACTTTAATGCAGGCAAACTTAAATCAGTTTTACCAAATTTTTACCAGCATGTCACATGTGCAACCAGATAAAAAATATCCCAGACCACCTTTACTCCACACACAGAGATGCATACAAAGCTCTCCCCCGCCCTCCATTTGGCAAATCTGACCATAATCCTATCCTCCTGATTCCTGCTTACAAACAAAAACTAAAGCAGGAAGTACCAGTGATTCGCTCAATATGGAAGTGGTCAGATGATGTGGATGCTACACTATAAGACTGTTTTGGCTAGCACAGACTGGAATATGTTCTGGGATTCATCCAATGGCATTGAGGAGTTCACCACCTCAGTCATCGGCTTCATTAAAAAGTGCATCGACGACGTCATCCCCACAGTGACATGTACATACATATCCCAACCAGAAGCCATGGATTACAGGAAACATCCGTATCGAGCTAAAGGCTAGAGCTGCTACTTTCAAGGAGTGGGAGACTAATCCGGACACTTATAAGAAACCCCGCTATGCCCTCAGATGAACCATCAAACAAGCAAAGCGTCAATACAGGATTAAGATTGAATCCTACTACACCGGCTCTGACACTCGTCGGATGTTGCAGGGCTTGTAAACTATTACGGACTACAAAGGGAAACCTAGGCGCGAGCTGCCCAGTGACGCAAGCCTACCGGACGAGCTAAATGCCTTTTATACTCGCTTCAAGGCAAGCAACACTGAAGCATGGACGAGAGCACCAGCTGTTCTGGATGACTGTGTGATAACGCTCTCGGTAGCCGATGTGAACAAAACCTTTAAACAAGTCAACATTCACAAAGCCGCTGGGCCAGACGGATTACCAGGACGTGTACTCAAAGCATGCGCGGACCAACTGTCAAGTGTCTTCACTGACCTCTCCCTGTCTGAGTCTGTAATACCTACATGTTTCAAGCAGACCACCATAGTCCCTGTGCAAAAGGAAACGAAGGTAACCTGCCTAAATGATTACCATCCCGTGGCACTCACGTCGGTCGCCATGAAAGGCTGGTCATGGCTCACATCAACAACATCCTCCCGGAAACCCTAGACCCACTCCAATTCGTATACCTACCCAAACAGATCCACAGATGACACAATCTCAATCGCACTCCACACTGCCCTTTCTCACCTGGACAAAAGGAACACCTATGTGAGAATGCTGTTCATTGATTACAGCTCAGCGTCCAATACTATAGTGCCCACAAAGCTCATCACTAAGCTAAGGACTCTGGGACTAAACACCTCCCTCTGCAGCTGGATCCTGGAATTTCTGACGGGCCACACCTAGGTGGTAAGAGTAGGCAACAACACGTCTGCCACGCTGATCCTTAACACTGGGACCCCTCAGTGGTGTGTACTTAGGCCCCTCCTGTATTCCCTGTTCACCCAGGACTGCGTGGCCAAACACGACTCCAACACCATCATTAATTTAGCTGATGACACAACAGTGGTAGGCCTGATCAACGACGAGACAGCCTATAGGGAGGAGGTCAGAGAACTGGCAGTGTAGTGCCAGGACAACAACCTCTCCCTCAATGTGAGCAAGACAAAGGAGCTGATCGTGGACTACAGGAAAAGACAGGCCGAACAGGCCCCCATTAACATCAATGGGGCTGTAGTGGAGCGGGTCGAGAGTTTCAAATTCCTTGGTGTCCACATCACCAACAAACTATCATGGTCCAAACATACCAAGACAGTTGTGAAGAGGGCACAACAAAACCTTTTCCCCCTCAGGAGACTGAACAGATTTGGCATGGGTCCCCAGATCCTCAAAAGGTTCTACAGCTGCACCATTGAGAGCATCCTGACCGGTTGCATCACTGCCTGGTATGGCAACTGCTCGGCATCTGAGTTAGGCGTTACAGAGGGTTGTGCGAACGGCCCAGTACATCACTGGGGCCAAGCTTCCTGCCATCCAGGACCTATATAATAGGTGGTGTCAGAGGAAAGCCCATAAAATTGTCAGAGACTCCAGTCACCCAAGTTATAGACTGTTTTCTCTGCTACTGCACCGCAAGCGGTACCAGAGTGCTAAGTCTAGGACCAAAAGGCTCCTCAACAACTTCTACCTCCAAGCCATAAGACTGCTGAACAATTAATAAAATCGCCACCGGACAATTTACATTGACCCCCCCCCTCCCTTTTGTACACTGCTGCTACTCTCTGTTTATTGCATAGTCACTTGCATAGTCACTTCACCCCCACCTACATGTACAAATGACCTCAACTATCCTGTGCCCCTGCACACTGACTCGGTACCGGTGCCCCCTGTATATAGCCTCGTTATTCTTATTCTTATTGTGTTACTTTTTATTATTACTTTTTACTTTAGTCTACAGTACTTGGTCAATATTTTCTTAACTCTTCTTGAACTGCATTGTTGGTTAAGGGCTTGTAAAGTCAGCATTTCATGGTAAAGTCTACACCTGTTGTATTCGGTGCATGTGACAAATAAAGTTTGATTTGATTTGATTTGACAAGGAATGCCAGCATTCTCCTTTGTTTAATCAGCACAATGTCTGTGTTGCTACACTGTAAAATGCCTGACATTTCTACGGTAAAGAACTGTGGATAACAGAAAATGATCTTCTACACAGACATGGATGGTTGAACTTAGTGGTATTTAGTCAACTAGAGTGTGATGATGACTGTGGGGATTACGCTGGGTATGTACATATAGCATTCCTGTCCTCTATCGGTTGTGTCTTCTCTGACACGTCTATAGTATGAGAATCGTGGGTTCAGTTCCAGGTGGTTGAGAGTATTAGATGAACTGAGCTGAGAGGAAGATAGTCTTCTGGTCAAGATAGTGTGTTTGTTACAACGCCTACTGATAAATAGACCACGGCCAAGAGGTCCATCCATCACTGACTCAGCAACACTGACTTGTCATTCTATTTGTCTGCTCTCCTCCGCATCCACAGGTCGGACGGACTGACAGAACGGACATTCTCATTCAAGTCAAGTGGTGGATTTTCTGTAGTATTTATAATTCTCTGCTCTTCTCCACACTCCCAGGTCAGACAGACTCATATCCACCACATCCACTACTTTCCGGAGCAGGAATTCTTTCCTTTTCCCACTCCCTCTTCCCTCCTCCCAGTTGGGAGCTGTGCTATGTGTGGCCCGGGGAGAAACAGGAGTCATCTCCTTACTCAGAGAACATGTCTTCTCCTCCGCCACGTCTTTATGGCCACAGGTTTACTGTGCAGCCAGCTTCCATAAAACTATTTATTGGGGTTGATGTTGTTAGGTACACAGACCTCAGTTGCCAGTAAACATGTTGTTAAATAACCAGTGGAGGGGGAGACTGAAGGAGAGAATGAGAGAGGGGGCTAGATGGAGAGAATGAGAGAGGGGGCTAGATGGAGAGAATGAGAGAGGGGGCTAGATGGAAAGAACTGCCAGCCCCCCCCCCCCCCCCCAGACTTCTTACTACTCATCTCATCTCCTTTCCGTTCCTATCCTCATCTCACCATTCCACCTTATTATTGTTCTACTCCTCTTATCTCCTTTCCGTTCCTGTCCTCATCTCACCATTCCACCTTATTATTGTTCTACTCTTCTCATCTCCTTTCCGTTCCTATCCTCATCTCACCATTCCACCTTATTATTGTTCTACTCCTCTCATCTATTCTGTGATGATCCCCCTCTCTTCCTCCTCTATCTTCTCTTACAACCTCTCAGTTTCCCTCCAATCTCCACCTCCACTCCCCACCTCTACTCCCCACCTCTACTCCCCACCTCTACTCCCCACCTCTACTCCCCACCTCTACTCCCCACCTCCTCTCCCCACCTCCACTCCCCACCTCTACTCCCCACCTCCCCACCTCTACTCCCCACCTCCCCACCTCTACTCCCCACCTCCCCACCTCTACTCCCCACCTCTACTCCCCACCTCTACTCCCCACCTCTACTCCCCACCTCTACTCCCCACCTCTACTCCCCACCTCCACTCCACACCTCTACTCCACACCTCTACTCCCCACCTCTACTCCCCACCTCTACTCAACACCTCTACTCCCCACCTCTACTCCCCACCTCTACTCAACACCTCTACTCCCCACCTCTACTCCCCACCTCTACTCCCCACCTCTACTCCACACCTCTACTCCCCACCTCCTCTCCCCACCTCTACTCCACACCTCTACTCCCCACCTCTACTCCCCACCTCCACTCCACACCTCTACTCCCCACCTCCTCTCCCCACCTCTACTCCACACCTCTACTCCCCACCTCTACTCCCCACCTCCTCTCCACACCTCTACTCCCCACCTCTACTCCCCACCTCCACTCCACACCTCTACTCCACACCTCTACTCCCCACCTCTACTCCCCACCTCTACTCCCCACCTCTACTCCCCACCTCTACTCCACACCTCTACTCCCCACCTCCTCTCCCCACCTCTACTCCACACCTCTACTCCCCACCTCTACTCCCCACCTCCACTCCACACCTCTACTCCCCACCTCTACTCCCCACCTCCACTCCACACCTCTACTCCACACCTCTACTCCCCACCTCTACTCCCCACCTCCACTCCACACCTCTACTCCACACCTCTACTCCCCACCTCTACTCCCCACCTCCACTCCCCACCTCTACTCCCCACCTCCACTCCACACCTCTACTCCACACCTCTACTCCCCACCTCTACTCCCCACCTCTACTCCCCACCTCTACTCCCCACCTCTACTCCCCACCTCTACTCCCCACCTCTACTCCCCACCTCCACTCCACACCTCTACTCCACACCTCTACTCCACACCTCTACTCCCCACCTCTACTCCCCACCTCTACTCCCCACCTCTACTCCACATCTCTACTCCCCACCTCTACTCCACACCTCTACTCCCCACCTCTACTCCACACCTCTACTCCCCACCTCTACTCCCCACCTCTACTCCACACCTCTACTCCCCACCTCCTCTCCCCACCTCTACTCCCCACCTCTACTCCACACCTCTACTCCCCACCTCTACTCCCCACCTCTACTCCCCACCTCTACTCCCCACCTCTACTCCACACCTCTACTCCCCACCTCTACTCCACACCTCTACTCCACACCTCTACTCCCCACCTCCTCTCCACACCTCTACTCAACACCTCTACTCCCCACCTCTACTCCCCACCTCTACTCCCCACCTCTACTCCCCACCTCTACTCCCCACCTCTACTCCACACCTCTACTCCCCACCTCCACTCCCCACCTCCACTCCACACCTCCACTCCCCACCTCCTCTCCCCACCTCTACTCCCCACCTCTACTCCCCACCTCCACTCCACACCTCTACTCCACACCTCTACTCCCCACCTCTACTCCCCACCTCCACTCCCCACCTCTACTCCCCACCTCCACTCCACACCTCTACTCCACACCTCTACTCCCCACCTCTACTCCCCACCTCTACTCCCCACCTCTACTCCCCACCTCTACTCCCCACCTCCACTCCCCACCTCTACTCCACACCTCTACTCCCCACCTCTACTCAACACCTCTACTCCCCACCTCTACTCCCCACCTCCACTCCACACCTCTACTCCCCACCTCTACTCCCCACCTCTACTCCCCACCTCCTCTCCCCATCTCTACTCCCCACCTCTGACCTGTGATGTAATAGAGATGACTGTGTATGACGTTGGCGACCTCATGGGGGCTATATAAGGAACCTGCTCATCAGTCATTAGTCATATACCAGGACCCATCATCTCTCATCTCTCTGGGCCTGACTTATGCAATAGAAAGCTATGGGGGCATGAGCAACCACTGCCATGACAAGTATTATGGGGGAAGGTGCTGCATATGGCAGAGAAATAACTATGTTACTGTAGTAGCCTAGAGTTTAATGACTACAGGTCAAGTAGTATGTATGCAGGAAGGTTGTACTCTGGAATCCAAACTGAATATTTACCCTTTTTCTCAATTTCTATTTTTTTCCCTCTGTTTAACTTTTTCTCCATATCTCTCTGTTTTCACTTCCCTTATTCAGGTGAAATATTAGGTTGCAATATTAGGTTTATATTCCAGGCTCGGAAAGTTGCTGTGATACCTTTTGCTGCGATGCAAATCTATCGTGAAATTGGGGGCCACTATTTCACTTGAGTCAGTGATGTGAAACAAGAGAGATATTTGGTTTGGATTTCAGGCTGGGAAGAAGTTGTGATCATAAGGGCCACCCTGTTTATTTAACTTGTGAAGTGAAACCATGGGGAAACTGAGTGATATTCACTTTGTATTTCAGGCTATAGGGAAGTTGTTCTCTGATATAAGCATTGAGGCCGAGGTCACACCTGTGGCCAGTGGTGGTGTGTCCAGTCCTGGATGTCCTGGACTTTAACCATGCCCCCAAGGGCTTTTCCAACCAGGACCTCCCAAATAAACCCCTCTACTCTAGAGTGAATGGTGACTTCCTCTGAGCAAGTTTAGACCAGTCAGTCTCTTGTTAACCAGACAGTGGGTTGTGGGTTCCTCCTCTTGTTAACCAGACAGTGGGTTGTGGGTTCCTCCTCTTGTTAACCAGACAGTGGGTTGTGGATTCCTCCTCTTGTTAACCAGACAGTGGGTTGTGGGTTCCTCCTCTTGTTAACCAGACAGTGAGATGTGGGTTCCTCCTCTTGTTAACCAGACAGTGGGTTGTGGGTTCCTCCTCTTGTTTAAAAGTCCAATGCAGCCATCTTTATCTCAATATCAAATTATTTCTGGGTAACAATGAAGTACCTTATTGTGATTGTTTTCAATAAAAATGCCCCCCCTCCATTTTCTCAAGCAAGAATTTAGCTAGGACTGTCTGGGAGTGGTCTGAATGGGGAGGGGGAAACTGAAAATGGAACTCTCTTTCTTATTGGTCTAATAACTCATTAGATCACATGGTGATGTCACAAGACAGGCCAAAACTCCATCCCACCAAAACGGTGAAATCTTGCATGGAGCCCCAGATCGAGGGAGATTATCAGTGGTCTTGTATGTCTTCCATTTCCTAATAATTGCCCCCACAGTTGATTTCCTCAAAACAAGCTGCTTACCTATTGCAGATTCAGTCTTCCCAGCCTGGTGCAGGTCTACAATTTTGTTTCTGGTGTCCTTTGACAGCTCTTTGGTCTTGGCCATAGTGGAGTTTGGAGTGTGACTGTTTGAGGTTGTGGACAGGTGTCTTTTATACTGATAACAAGTTCAAACAGGTGCCATTAATACAGGTAACGAGTGGAGGACAGAGGAGCCTCTTAAAGAAGAAGTTACAGGTCTGTGAGAGCCAGAAATCTTGCTTGTTTGTAGGTGACTAAATACGTATTTTCCACCATAATTTGCAAATAAATTCATTTAAAATCCTACAATGTGATTTTCTGGATTTTTTCTCCTCATTTTGTCTGTCATAGTTGAAGTGTACCTATGATGAAAATTACAGGCCTCTCTCATATTTTTAAGTGGGAGAACTTGCACAATTGGTGGCTGACTAAATACTTTTTTGCCCCACTGTATAACACAGGAAATGATGTTTGTGACTGCACTGGGGCTTTAAACTGATGGTCTTACTCTCAGACATTATTATTATTATTTTTATTTTAAATTTCACCTTTATTTAACCAGGTAGGCCAGTTGAGAACACCTTTATTTAACCAGGTAGGCCAGTTGAGAACACCTTTATTTAACCAGGTAGGCCAGTTGAGAACAAGTTCTCATTTACAACTGCGACCTGGCCAAGATAAAGCAAAGCAGTTTGACACCAACAACAACACAGAGTTACACATGGAATAAACAAACACACAGTCAATAACACAATAGAAAAAAGGTCTACATACAGTGTGTACAAATGAGGTAAGATAAGGGAGGTAAGGCAATAAATAGGCCATAGTGGCAAAGTAATTACAATTTAGCAATTAAACACTGGAATAATAGCTGTGCAGAAGATGAATGTGCAAGTAGAGATACTGGGGTGCAAATGAGCCCAAAAAAATAAAAGGATGGGGATGAGGTCTTTGGATGGGCTATGTACAGATGGGCTATGTACAGGTCCAGTGATCTGTGAGCTGCTCTGACAGCTGGTGCTTAAAGTTAGAGACGGAGATATGAGTCTCCAGCTTCAGTGATTTTTGCTATTCTTATTAAGCCTACACCTTTTGTTTACTAAGCATGTGACAAATAACATTTGATGTGATGATTTGAGTGACATAGGCTTGGATAAAAGTTTGTTAAATGGATCACTCACATGCATGATACTGTGTTGTAACAGTTGGTTACTCTCTGTGTATCATAAGGAAGATGAGTGATGGTCAAAGGCATGGGCTTTATCATCTTCATCATCATTAAATATATATATTTTTATTATGTTCAATTCTTTATTTTAGATGTAGTTTGTTAATATGTAGCAAAATCAATAGTATATACGTGTGTTTGTTTGTAGGTGACGTCATGGTGGGGGTAGGAGGTACAGGAGGATATATTCTTAAATCATCCGCCAACCAACCAGCTCCCTGGCCTAGTGAATTGATGGGAGAGTACCACCGGAGCGCGAGGGGAGGCGCATCGGGCACGCGGCTCACCCAACTCCCACAGCTCGAGCTCACTATATTCAGCGGCTCCGGTGCGCTCGAAACTTTATTCACTCCAGAGTCCAACACAGAGACGGACCTGTCGAGCTCTCTATTCCCCACTGCAAGCTAAGCATTCACTGGATAGAACACACGGACAACTTTTTACAGAGCTATTTCCGCCTCTCTATTTTTGGTTTTCATTACGGGACTTAAACCTGGGATTGTACCATTTAAAAAAGACGCACTTTTTGTTGTTGAAATATTTAAATGTCATGGTTTTTCATGTTCATTGTATAAATCATAATTTTTGGGTATAGTACTCGAAATATTTGAGAACAAGGGAAACTGTTACACATGTTTTCCAACCTCTGAAGAAGACTTATTAACAAGTTACTCGTCCTTGGGGGTTCGATAACAAGTGCAATGATTGCCAAGGTCTTCTGTTGGGATTGCCTTACTGCTCAACTCGTCTAAGGAGCCAGCCATGTCCTTTTGTCTGCTCTACTTCTGTCACGGAGAGAGGGCTCGGAGTGGCGGACGCGCACGAATGTGAATTACATTGCAGTCAACTACCCTACTTCAAAGCACTTCAGATACCCGCACAGTTCCCCAAACAAGTGTTTGGGAGTTGTACCGCGGGCGACTGAACGGGACTACTCACATGTTCCTCTCCCCAAGGGATGGTTCTTGATCATCCGCGGGCAGGAGCGACTTTGCGGCTCCTACAGCAGGAGACGTTTTCTTGTTTTGGGGGAAATCGGAATTAAAGGGAGATGAGACCTGTACTTTGCTACTTCCTGCTCTGTACATCGTACCTGCTGAATGCTGTTGCTGAGGTATGATAGACATAAGGGCTTTTCGCAACCACTTTCTACGGGTTTGAATAAGACTATCCATGGTGGCAGGCTACAGTCAGGCACAGTGCATGCCTCTCTCTCTCGCTGTCACACTCTTGCTGGCGCGGGGGGTCGTTTTGCGGGGTTGAGTGTGGGGGCGAATGGGTAGAGGGTAGTCTAGGGACTTCGGGGTCCTGGTGCTGTCCTTAGCGCGCATTTGTTCTGGAGAAGGGGCTTTGCTTGCCAGTAGTCGACATTGTTGCATGTTGTTTTACAAGTTGTGGGACACAACTATTTATAGACTTAACAATTGAGTAATACGGTACTTGTCACAAAGTGCATAGATTTAGCATATTTTGGATACACGTTATTTTGATTTTGCAAACATATTAGGTCTACTTGTATTTATATATAAAATGTTCTTTCTCAACCATTTTGTGCTGACTTTGTGCATATTAAGTCATAAAAGACTATTAGATTTTTTTTTGTGCTATTTAATCTGCTAAAAAACGAACAAACAAGAAGCAAACTTGTAGCCCTGAGGCGACACAAATGTTTTGCAATATCAGCACCACCCCACTTGCCATATGAATGCATTGCATAGAACGCTTTCAGAAACAAGCATTGTAACTGCACCAAGAAACATATTTGACTTATTTTTGGCGGTCGATCCAAATCTGTTTATGCGTGAGCCAACTGTGACAACGTTATGGTTGAGCCAGCCAAACGCTTTCATGGGAACCGCACTTGGGATATATAAATAGCCTAGGCTCTGTCGCTGTGAGGCCGAACACTCCTTCCAGCTTTAGAGAGAAACCTAGTATCCGCAACAAGTCACAAGTGCAAGTGTAGCGGACGGCCTATGAACAAGACTCAGAGAGCCGAACATGCATGCTGTAATGGGCACACCTTTGCGTCATTTTTCCTCTCCATTAACCTGCATTAATAAGTCAATAATAGATAATGACGCAATGTATGCGTTCTTTTACAGTCCATGTGTGTCTTTAATCTTCATTGTAATCGTTTTGTCTTGATTTTGTGTGTGTGTAGGAAGTCCCGCAGGAGTTGATAGAGAGACTGTCCCACAGCGAAATCCACAGCATCAGCGACCTCCAGCGGCTATTGGACTCCGAGATAGACGCCCCCGTAGGTAAATTCTGTCTCTTGATACTTTCACGCACACGAACTGTGATTCCATTCCACTGAACTTTGCTCGAACCCCAATCTGTCGCACTGGGCGATACCAGAAAGGTGTTTACTTGTATTTATAAGTCACTTAGAACGGTGTCATAAAATTGACTAGGGGAAAGAACGATGATACCGAATGTATGAAGGTCGTACAGACGCAGCAGACATTATTTGGGCATACCCGATTGGATAGTGTTACTGATTCAGCGGCAGCAAATGCATGTTTTAGTTATTCTCTTGATTCACTGAGTGGGAGTTGCTGGAGCCTGTGGTGCTCTCCGTATCATTCTTACCTTGGGATCTCAGCAGCCAGTCAGCATGCTTCTTCAACAACTGTTGCTATGAAATGAATGGACTGACTGGTCAAGCTGCTCTCGGCGCCGAGCGCGTAAAAGGCTTTGTGCCCCGCTGCTCGGCCCGGAGACATTTGGCGGGGATTATATGTAGTCATTTGGGTCTTTTTAATTAGCTCATTGAAAACAGACAAACAAACAACAACGACAGCGTGTTAAGGCAGGGTCTCGTGGAGGAAATGCTCCCGGATTTGTACTCGAGGCCAGGGATGAGGGAAGGCCAGGTTTTCTGGAACAGAAAGTGGTGCATCCTACTTGGGAACTGATAACGAAAACACCAGCGCGAGATAAGACGCGTCTGACTCTGTAGTGTACACATGTGACATAGAAGGTGGACTTTCACCGCGGTATTTATTTTCCCGGACTCTATTTAGCAGTTGTCACCCACACTATGCTGGCTTTATGGTACTCAGGGTGCTGTGGCTGTAAACGGATAGGGACATGCGGCGCGTTGAACGGTGGCTGTAAACGGATAGGCGCATGCGGCGCACAGGGTGCAGCGAGCACAGCTTTTCTGCCGCAGTCATGTTCATTGGAGGTGGTTGTCTCTTGTCGAGAGCAATCTAGCTGTCTGTCTCTGGCTCTTTTGAAGGGGAGATTCGGTTACAAGAGTGCGCTGGCACAAACTGTTTGAGTTCACATGAGCCACTATTTACACAGGCCACCCGCCATATATCAAATCTGGGCTTTCCCCAAGTCTGTCTTGTGGATGGAAATGGATAATTATATAATTGGCTTTTTAAACACCTGTGTTGGTAATGGAAGGTCTAGCTCATATACCAACTATGATTTCTATTAACCATATGATTCATGTTGGTGCTGTTGCTCCAAGAAACATTTGCTCCTATTCACTAATTAAATAGCCAATGGGCTTTTCTTTGGTTTGACTTATATACAGGGTTCATTACATCACTCACACCTATGTTGGGGTGCAGATACAGGCCTATGTCATTGGTCATTTTATCATTAGACAAAGTTTCATATATGTTATTACTGATGTTGTCTGTCTGTTTTATCCACATTTCCTATTGGCAAATTCAGTTAACTTTATTGAATCACCAATGGTTAAACTTGTCTTGTGTCTCCTATCAGATCAACATAGCAATAACATTTCCTTAGATTATCACAACACACAAACACAGCACATGTGGAATATAGCAGGCCTACATTATGAAAGGACTTTTCCTCCACAATTCAGCTCGTCATCATATCGGTTGGACTGAGTGGAGTCTGAAATAGGTCTCAGTAGGGCTGGTTCTAGCAGCTAGCCTTAGCATGAGAGGATGTGTTTATAATTTAATTGAAATGCCTCCCTTCAAACAGTGGAATGTGTTCTGTTACCTGCCTGATTATTATTACCAGTACATACATCTGTCTGGAGGCCAACAGACTGCCTGATTATTACTACCAGTACATACATCTGTCTGGAGGCCAACAGACTGCCTGATTATTACTACCAGTACATACATCTGCCTGGAGGCCAACAGACTGCCTGATTATTATTACCAGTACATACATCTGTCTGGAGACCAACAGACTGCCTGATTATTACTACCAGTACATACATCTGCCTGGAGGCCAACAGACTGCCTGATTATTATTACCAGTACATACATCTGTCTGGAGGCCAACAGACTGCCTGATTATTACTACCAGTACGTACATCTGCCTGGAGGCCAACAGACTGCCTGATTATTATTACCAGTACATACATCTGCCTGGAGGCCAACAGACTGCCTGATTATTATTACCAGTACATACATCTGTCTGGAGACCAACAGACTGCCTGATTATTACTACCAGTACATACATCTGCCTGGAGGCCAACAGACTGCCTGATTATTATTACCAGTACATACATCTCTCTGGAGGCCAACAGACTGCCTGATTATTATTACCAGTACATACATCTGCCTGGAGGCCAACAGACTGCCTGATTATTATTACCAGTACATACATCTGCCTGGAGGCCAACAGACTGCCTGATTATTACTACCAGTACATACATCTGCCTGGAGGCCAACAGACTGCCTGATTATTACTACCAGTACATACATCTGTCTGGAGGCCAACAGACTGCCTGATTATTATTACCAGTACATACATCTGTCTGGAGGCCAACAGACTGCCTGATTATTACTACCAGTACATACATCTGTCTGGAGGCCAACAGACTGCCTGATTATTATTACCAATACATACATCTGTCTGGAGGCCAACAGACTGCCTGATTATTACTACCAGTACATACATCTGCCTGGAGGCCAACAGACTGCCTGATTATTATTACCAGTACATACATCTGCCTGGAGGCCAACAGACTGCCTGATTATTATTACCAGTACATACATCTGTCTGGAGGCCAACAGACTGCCTGATTATTACTACCAGTACATACATCTGTCTGGAGGCCAACAGACTGCCTGATTATTATTACCAGTACATACATCTGCCTGGAGGCCAACAGACTGCCTGATTATTATTACCAGTACATACATCTGTCTGGAGGCCAACAGACTGCCTGATTATTACTACCAGTACATACATCTGCCTGGAGGCCAACAGACTGCCTGATTATTATTACCAGTACATACATCTGCCTGGAGGCCAACATACTGCCTGATGGGCCAGTAGGCTGCCAGGCAGGCCATTGAAAGACCTTAGACGCCAGCCAGAGTTGTATTTTCAGAGCTTTTGTTGTGAACGGCAGGACAGGAAAGCTAGTTACAGGAGAGAGGGACTGTACAAGGGACTGGGTCCTGCCTGTCAGAAAGTAGAGGGGGGGGTGAGAGAGAGAGATGGAGAGAGAGATGGAGAGAGAGAGAGAGATGGAGAGAGAGGGAGAGAGAGAGATATGGAGAGAGACGGAGAGAGAGAGAGATATGGAGAGAGAGCGAGAGAGAGAGATGGAGAGAGAGAGAGAGAGAACTGTCAGTTATCTATATCTGTTTGTCCCATGGCATATGTTGCAACCATTGCATCCTAAACCCTTAACCCCTAGCCACTTCTTGAACTCTTATACCTTGTTGACAGATATGAGTTCTCACCCTCTTCAACTTTGGGAGAAGGGAGGGATGTGTCAGTGTCATTTAGAAGGAGACCTTCAGGGCTTATCTGGTCTTGGCGTGTGTTTTATATGGGTCTGTGCAGTGATGAGAGTCTGCAGTGATGAGAGTCTGCAGTGATGAGAGTCTGCAGTGATGAGAGTCTGCAGTATTGAGAGTCTGCAGTGTCGAGAGCCTGCAGTGTCGAGAGCCTGCAGTGTCGAGAGCAGCCTCAGGGGCATGTAGGAGGTCCATGGTGGACGGGAGGGTGATTGTGTGTGTGTGTGTGTGTGTGTGTGTGTGTGTGTGTGTGTGTGTGTGTGTGTGTGTGTGTGTGTGTGTGTGTGTGTGTGTGTGTGTGTGTGTGAACATGCACGTGTATGTGTTTTGGCGTGTATGCGCTTGTGTGTGTATGTCAGGGAGTCAGTGAAGAGCAGTCAGCAAGGTGATGGTCTCTTCAGACAGGGTGACAGCTGAGATGACCTGCTGAAGTCTCGCCCCCCTGTCCCCCCTGGAGCCAGTCTCCTCTCCCCCTCTCCTCTCATCTTCCCCAGCCTCTTGGTCTGGCCTGTTCTTATCTGTCTATACTGAAGGACTGACAGAAAGGGGAACCTGACTCCTGACATGAGGCCTGAGGTGGAGAGGTGGAGTATCTGTAGCCTGTATTCCTGGCTGCACTTCACTCTACAGGGAAAGGTTGTGCAACAACAACCTGAACCTACAGCTCTGCTCTGCCTGTTTACCTACAGTTGGCAAAAGTTCAGGGCCTGTATTCTCAAAGCTTCTCAGAGTTCTGATCTAGGATCAGTCTTTGCCTTTTAATAAGATTATATGGACATGGGGGACCTGATTCTAGATCAGCATTCCTACTCCGATTAAGACAAAATACTCCCACTGGGGAAAAACTGGTTGAATCAACATTGTTTCCACTTCATTTCAACCCAAAAAATTAATGGAATGATGTTGAATCAATGTGGAAATCTGGTTGGATTACAAAAAAGTAATGACAACTCAACCCAATGTAAATTAAAACTAGACATTGAACTGACGCCTGTGCTCAGTGGGCTGATACACTATCTCACAGGAAGAACCATTTCCATTTCTCCATGACCAGGGTGTGAGGAGTGCCTACTGGAGGCAGAGAAGTCAGGCGCAGGAGAGCAGACGGTGTTACAACGGTGCAGTTTCATAATAAAAATCACAGTGAACAAAAACAATAGATACAATGGGACAGAACCCCTTGGTGCGCCAGACATAACGTGCACATACACTTACAATAAACAATTCCAGACAAGGACATGTGGGGAACAGAGGGTTAAATACACAACATGTAATTATGGAATTGGAACCAGGTGTGTGGGAAGACAAGACAAAACAAATGGAAAATGAAAGGTGGATCGGCGATGGCTAGAATGCCGGCGATGCCGACCGCCGAATGCCGCACGAACAAGGAGAGGGACTGACTTCGGTGGAAGTCGTGACACAGGGCCTGTATTCATAAGATGTCTCAGAGTAGGAAAGGCAACACTGATCCTAGATCAGCACTCCTACTCTGAGATACTTTATGAAAACAGGTCCAGAAGTGTTGTGTCAGCAGGTAGCATGCTGACAGTGAAAGGGGGAGTCAAACATAGAGAGAGAGAGAGACAGAGAGAGAGAGAGAGACACACAGAGAGAGAGAGAGACAGAGAGAGAGAGAGAGACAGTCTCCTACCTAATAGAGGGAGTAATTTAGGAGTCATCAGAGGCAGTGTGATTCATGGCTGGAGACTGAGAAGGCTGCTGCAGGCAGCAGGCGTGTCATTACCAACAAGCCTTTACCTAAACCTTACCTGGAGTAGACAGGAGAGAGGAGGAGGGGGGTTCCTTACAGAGGTAGCATTATATCTTTCTCTGTTTTTTCTTGTTTACTGTCTGTCTCTTCCTCTCTCTCCTTTCTTTTTTCTTTCTCTCTCTTGCTCATTCAGTCTGCTTCTGTGTCTTCATGCTTGCCTCTCTCTCGGTCTATCCATATCCGTTTCTCTCTTCTCCCCTGTCTCTGTCTATCCTTCTCTCTCTCTCGCTCTAATCACTATGTCCATCCATCTCCCTCCCTTCCCCCTCCCTCTCTCTTTCTCTCCCAGCCTGCTTTCTTCATGTAGAAAGGAAAACAACAGAAAGGTCTTTTGTGATGCTGAAAAAGCAGTAGTCAGTCCATAAAGGACTCCTTTATATGGCGTCTCCTTTTCTCTCTCCAGCCACTCTGACATGGCCTGTCTCCTCCCAGTGTCCATTGCCGTGACGCCCTCCCTGCTTGTCTTCCTTCTTCTCTGCCTGCCCCTCCCTCCCTCCCTCCCTCCCTCCCTCCCTCCCTCCCTCCCTCCCTCCCTCCCACTGCCTGCCTCCCCCTCTCCTTCCCTCCCTCCCTGCCTGCCTCCCCCTCTCCTTCCCTCCCTGCCTGCCTGCCTCCCCCTCTCCTTCCCTCCCTCCTTGCCTGCCTCCCCCTATCCTTCCTTTCCTCCCTCCCAACCTGCCTGCCTCCCCCTCTCCTTCACTCCCTTCCTCCCTGCCTGCCTCCCCCTCTCCTTCCCTCCCTGCCTGCCTGCCTCCCCCTCTCCTTCACTCCCTCCCTCCCTGCCTGCCTCCCCCTCTCCTTTCCTCCCTCCTTGCCTGCGTCCCCCATCCTTCCTTCACTCCCTCCCTCCCCCTATCCTTCCTTTCCTCCCTCCCAACCTGCCTGCCTCCCCCTCTCCTTCACTCCCTTCCCACCTAGAGAGAGAAAGGGGGAGACTAGATAGAGAGAAATTAAGGGGGATTGAGAGGTAGAGAGGTAGGGGGTAGAGAGATAAAAAGGGAGAGAGAGAGACGGGGAAAGGTAGAGAGAGATAAAGAGAGGGAGAGCAAGAGAAGGAGGGATGGAGGAAGAGAGAAGGGTAAACGGAGAAAGGTTAAGGGGCGAGTGAGAGAGAGACAGAAAGAGAAGCAGGCTGGGAGTTCTGTCAGTGACCCAAAGCGTTAAAAGGTTGTTAGGTGGAGACATCAGGCAGCTGTCACAACCTGTTTCACTGACAGGAGGGCAGACAGGACAGAGTGTGTGTGTGTTAGTGTGCGTGTCTGAATGTGTGCTTGCACGTCCTGCGTGTCCATGCGTGCATGTTTGTGTGTCTGACTGAGTGCATATGTGTGTGTGTCCGTGTATGCGTGCATGCGTGTTTTAGCGTGTGTGTTTGTGTGCCTTAGTGTACATGAGCCTACTTGACACAGTGATACCTATAGGTTTTGTGTTGGGCTAAACGGCAGGGAGACTGGGCTACCCAAGCAGAGCAGGTAAACATTAATCACTTCCTCTAGGGAGGGAAATCTTTTCTGGGTCACAGCTGTCTGACTGGGACGGTAGGTACCCTAGCTGTTATAAGCAAAAGATAGCTGGTTCAAATCCCAGAGCCGACTAGGTGAAAAAAATCTGTCAATGTGCCCTTGAGCAAGACATTTAACCCTATTTGCTCCTGTGGTTGCTCTGGATAAGAGGGTCTGCTAAATGACTCGAATGTAAATGACTGACTAGCTGGCAGAAGCAAAGGCCCGCTCTCTCTCTCTTCCCACTGCCTGGGAAATGTTTAGGCTTGACAAGGCCTCGAAATGCAGCATACAGATGTAAATAAATAAGCAAACAGAGGTTTATATAGACCTTGTACAGGAGAAGAAAAGCCTTTCAAACGTCTCATCTATAGCACAAAGGAGCTGTAAGTGAAGTCCTTGTGTTTACCTGAAGGCTTTGTCTAATGGTTGACTCTGGGCTTTACGTTGTTATGAGCATAGTGAGTTGAGTTCTGATGTGTGTGTGTTTAGGTTTCCGTTGTGTGTGTGTGTGTTCAGTATATGTGAACAGGTATGAGGTTGTGTCCCTTGAACAGGTGGGCTACCAGAGAGAGGACCCACCTGATCTGTAAACAGTGTCTCAGAAAGCTTCTGGACAGTCCAGCCTCTGTTCCCTGATCCACTGAACAGCCCTTTATCGTTTTACTGCTGTGTGTGTGTGTGTGCGTGCACGCCAGTCATGAGTGTGTGTGTGTGTGTGTGTGTGTGTGCGTGCACGCCAGTCATGAGTGTGTGTGTGTGTGTGTGTGTGTGTGTGTGTGTGTGTGTGTGTGTGTGCACGCCAGTCATGAGTGTGTGTGTGTGTGTTTGCGGTCTGTACCATGAGTGTGTGTTACTTTGGCACCAGATCCTATAATAAAATGCATACTCTGGGTGGGGACCAAAACAAGCTGGGATTATCAGATGACCATGACTGTAATAAGGTGAGCAAGCTACAGTAAACTGTTAGCGTTCAGTTAGCTAACAGCCCTGCACTGTACTGTGGCACCATGACTGTAATAAGGTGAGCAAGCTACAGTAAACTGTTAGCGTTCAGTTAGCTAACAGCCCTGCACTGTACTGTGGCACCATGACTGTAATAAGGTGAGCAAGCTACAGTAAACTGTTAGCGTTCAGTTAGCTAACAGCCCTGCACTGTACTGTGGCACCATGACTGTAATAAGGTGAGCAAGCTACAGTAAACTGTTAGCATTCAGTTAGCTAACAGCCCTGCACTGTACTGTGGCACCATGACTGTAATAAGGTGAGCAAGCTACAGTAAACTGTTAGCGTTCAGTTAGCTAACAGCCCTGCACTGTACTGTGGCACCATGACTGTAATAATGTGAGCAAGCTACAGTAAACTGTTAGCGTTCAGTTAGCTAACAGCCCTGCACTGTACTGTGGCACCATGACTAAACATAATTGCACTCAACGTAATTGTACACTTTCTGCCAAAAGTCAACATTTAAGCAAACATTTCCTATAAATAGTGATGTAAAACCACTAATTAGACTACTTGGCTGATGGGGGTTGATGACCACCTGTGAAACGACCACCTTGGTTTACATTACAAGATGGCCACGTGTGTGACTCAACTGTAGCCGCTGCATTCCTTCTGTGAAAGTCTCCCCCTCCTCCCACTGTGTTTAGTAATGGGTGAATAAGACTGAGCATGTAATTACACACTAAGAAAAGAGGCTTCCCTAAAGGTTATTTTGGAAGGGTGATGGTTCTATGCGGAACTATAAGGATTCAATGAACCCATTGAGCCCTTCGATGGTTCTTTGCAGTTCAGAAAAGGGTTTCTCTGTTAGTGATAATTAAAATGTAGGGGTGGTGGCTCATTAGAATATTTCGGGGCATGGTTTGCTCAAAGCTCATTTTGTACAACCGTGAGTGAGAGTGTCATTCCAGTTGATATCACCTGTGTTGTTATGACGTATCATTGCAAATCTGACTATGTCCAGTGACTGTGCCTTGTGACAGACTCACATATGGCCTTATGTCAACTGAGAACTGTTGTCTACCTCAGTTCTCACTTTTCCCCTCAGCGAGTCCCAGCAGTTCCAGGCCTAGCACACCTGATCCAACTTGTCAATTACCACAATAATAACACCTATGGGATTCAAACAATATAATATGGCTAACTAAAATTACAACATTTATGGTTCTTCAAACAGTACTACATAGAACATTTAAGATTGATGAAGGTTCTTTATAGAACCATTGTCCATAAAGGTTCTATAAAGAACCTTAAAAAGGGCTCTGTATAGCTCCAAAATGGGTTGTAACCATAGCAGAACCCTTTTTTGGTGCTATATAGAACCTTTGATTAATGGTTATGTATAGAACCTTAGGAAAGGGTTCTATATAGCACCAACAAGGGATCCTGCATCAATCTTAAATGTTCTTTGTAGTACCGTTTGAAGAACCATACAGGTTTTTAAGCAAAAGAACCCTATTTATCACTATTTAGAAGCATTTCGTTTTAGTGTGTACATTAAGGTCTATGGCATGGTTTGAAACACACTATCTAGATCATGTTTAGTGTGTACATTAAGGTCTATGGCATGGTTTGAAACATACTATCTAGATCATGTTTAGTGTGTATATTAAGGTCTATGGCATGGTTTGAAACACACTATCTAGATCATGTTTAGTGTGTACATTAAGGTCTATGGCATGGTTTGAAACACACTATCTAGATCATGTTTAGTGTGTATATTAAGGTCTATGGCATGGTTTGAAACATACTATCTAGATCATGTTTAGTGTGTATATTAAGGTCTATGGCATGGTTTGAAACACACTATCTAGATCATGTTTAGTGTGTACATTAAGGTCTATGGCATGGTTTGAAACACACTATCTAGATCATGTTTAGTGTGTACATTAAGGTCTATGGCATGGTTTGAAACACACTATCTAGATCATGTTTGCTGTAACCCCTACTGGAGGAGGCTTGTGGTCGACTGTTTTGCAGCCGAACAACGATGATGATGGTGATTATTGTCGAGGTATGACATCATCAACCGTCTGCCAAGCCAATAAAGGCGGTTCATTTAACTCATTAAGCCGGTGACTAGGAATGTTTGTTGTGTAGAAGCAGGCTCCATAAAACATCAATGGAGGAAATGACGTAGTCTTTAGGTGAGGACCACACTAGCCACTTGTACCACAATGTAATTCACCTCCAATTAAGCTCTAGTGGGCTTGTAAAGTGTCATTAATGTAGGCTTGAGTGGTGAAACTGGGGTGAACTTGCTTGGTTGAGTAAGCTTCCTTTCTCTGTGTGTGTGTGTGTGTGTGTGTGTGTGTGTGTGTGTGTGTGTGTGTGTGTGTGTGTGTGTGTGTGTGTGTGTGTGTGTGTGTGTGTGTGTGTGTGTGTGTGTGTGTGTGTACGTGTGGATGAGTGAGTCTCTGCGACTGTGTGTGTCCGTGTGTTTGTGTGTGTGGGCGTGAGTGTCTGCGACTGTGTATGTGTGTGCGTTTGTGTGTGTCGAGACATTGCATTAACACGGCTGCCTTCTGTTTTGACGAGGTGCGGAAAATGAGGTCATCGAAGAGACCAAGCCGATACAGAAGCATCATAAGAACTACTCCCAACAGCATGGCTACTCAGACCTGAAGAGCTCACAGATACACAGCCGACGCAAGAGGAGCGTTGGTAGGTCTGCAACGCCACACAATCATCACATTACAACACAATACAGGGTTCACACACACAGGCTACGTTTGAACCAAGGCATGACAATGAATGGATATGATGTTAGGTTGTGTTTACTGAGGCACTTATAATGAAGACAAGACATCTATCTACCAAATGTTTACCCTAGGATTCATGGGAGATTATCGCTGGTGAGGAAAGGGAGGGGTTACCGGTCTAGGGGAGCCTATGATTGGCTGTGGCGTGTAGATCTAAGACACACATGTCGAGAGGAGAAAGAAGTATCCTTAAGCGAGGAAATTCCAGACATTCAGTGTTCATGTCTCAACTCGCCGGGCCTTGACTTGTATTACCTGGGAGAGTGCCACGCGGGTATAGGCATCCTCTGATAGATGTCTGGAGAGGAGCCTAGTGTGTCGCTTGTAGGGATGTGTGACGGACGGGGTTCGAACCCGGGTCTTCCATATGACTGTATTAGCCCACTAAGCCACTCTTCAGGTACTCCTCACACAAGAAGTCTCCGGGCCTTAGTTACAGCCTGTAACTATGGGTTCTTCCTGGTTAGATTATGTACCATACCAAGAGGATGAGTAGTACTGCAGATGTTGTTGGCATCCAAACAAGCACTCACTCACTGTACTGTGTGCACGCGCACCAGCCTCGTTGTATAATGGTGGCATATTGTACTCTGTACTCTATTCTTTCTGGAGCACACCACAGGCTTCTCGGGGCATCACGTCTCAAATGAAGGGCTGGTCATGCCTTGCCTGCTGTTTGAATATACGTGCCAGTCACAGGAGGTTGGTGGCACCTTACTTGGGGAGGACGGGATCGTGGTAATGGCTGGAATGTTATCAAACACATGGTTTCCATGGTGCCAGTCCATTTGCTCCGTTCCAGCCATTATTATGAGCCGTCCTCCCCTCAGCAGCCTCCACTGGTGCCAGCACCCTTAGAAACAGGCGCATTATTCATGTCCTTTATCATAAGCCCTACATGCAGACATAAGGCTGTTTGGCCTAATCTAGCTGCATTAGAGCAGAACAAAGGAGCAGTCTTTCTCTAGAGTCTCCACTCACTCAGTTACTACCCAAACTCCTCAGGTCATAGGTCACGTCTCTTTATGTGGATTTGTCATCTTTTCCTTTGTGAATCTGCTCAGAGATCTGAGTGTGTGATGGGGTAAAAGATAAGAATAGCATACGTTCTGAAAGTAGTGTATCGTCCGATGGTCAGAAAACCAATGTACTGCTTCTAGCCAGTTCCATGATACAGCATCTAACAACCATTATAAACTGGGTAGAACGAGCGCTGAATGCTGATTATCCAAAAGCCGTGGTATATTTGGTATTTTATTAGGATCCCCATTAGCTGCTACAAAAGCAGCAGCTACTCTTCCTGGGGTCCTCACAAAACATGAGACAGTATACCAGGGGTATGACAAAACATTTATTTTTACTGTTCTAAATACGTTTGTAACCAGTTTATAACAGCAATATGGCACCTCGGGGGTTTGTGGTATATCTCCAATATAGAACAGTCCTTAGCCGTGGTGTATTGGCCATATACCGTATCCCCTCGTGCCTTATTGCTTAACTGTACTACATCGTTTCATTAAAAAGCATCTGAGTGTATATCTAAGTACCTCTCTTTCTCTCTCCCCCCCCCCCCCCCCCCCCCCCACTCTCTCTCTCCAGAGGAGGCGGTGCCTGCGGTGTGTAAGACGCGGACGGTGATCTATGAGATCCCGCGCAGCCAGGTGGACCCCACGGCTGCCAACTTCCTGATATGGCCGCCGTGCGTGGAGGTCAAGAGGTGCACGGGATGCTGCAACACCAGCAACATGCGCTGCCACCCCTCACGCAGGCACCACCGCACCGTTAAGGTGAGAGAGGAATGCAGTTTTCACACACGCACACGCACGCACGCGCACACACACACACACACACACACACACACACACACACACACACACACACTTTCCTCCCATTCACTTGGGTAAGTGTACAGTAAATCATGCAGGTTGATTAAGTACAAAAGAAGTGCTTAGGACATGTTCCCTCCCTCCCTCCCTCTGTCTCTGTCTCCATCCCCCTTCACCAGGCATTTGGCCTTCTCCCAAAATGTATTGTATACTCCCACACTCCGTTTTAGCCCCCTCGACGCCACCTCTCCCTCCCTCCCTCCCTCCCTCCCTACCTCGATCCCTCCATCTCTTGGTTGGTGAGGGTCCAGGGTGTCTGTGCCAGGCAGGGAGAGACGGGACTTGGGTGGGAGGGAGGGAGGGAGTAAGGGTAGAGGGCTACAGCTAGGGCAGCAGCTGGAGGGTAGATCAAGGAGCACCAGCAGAGAGAGAAAGAGGGAGAGGTGAATGAGACAGAGGAGAGAGAGAGAGAGAGAGAGAGAGGGGAGATAGAGGGGGAGGAAAAGAGAGAGATGGGAGCGAGAGAGAGAGAGAGAGAGAGAGAGAGGGAAGGAAAGAGAGAGAGAGATGGGATAGAGGAGAGAGAGGGGAAGGGAAGGAGAGAGAGAGGGAGGGAAAGAGAGAGAGGGGAGAAAGAGAGAGATGAGGGCAGAGAGAGAGGGAGGAAGAGAGAGAGAGAGAGGCCAGAGAGATAAATATGGTGACAGAGATAGAAGCAGACAGAGAGAGACAGAAATACAGCAGTGTATGGTATGGTAAACAGGTTGTAAAGCCCAGTTGCCATCTGTGTGTCTTGACTGTCCTGCGTGTCCCATTCCGGCAAGCCCCTGTCACAACTCTCTGCCTGTGTTCCTGTAAGCAGGCAGAGAGAGAGAGGGAGGGAGAGAGAAGGAGTGTTGGGTGGGGGGAGTGTTCTAGCAGTATTTTACGGTAACTAACACCCCTTGTTAGTCTGAAAAACCCCCTGCCTCTGTTTCTCCTCAGAGGAGACACCGCTGACTTCAGTTGGGATGTGTTCCTGGTCTATTTACCCTTCAGCTTGTTACTGCTTCTGGTCCCTGTGTGTTTATCTATCATGGAAGCAGGCAAAGTACTGTGCGGTGTAGGATGGCTGGGAACGAATAGGGGGAGCATAGGAGCACATCCTGTTCTTAAATATCTCTTGAATGTGTGTGTTTGCTGATCTTGTGTGTGTGTATGAGACAGTATCGCTGTACTCTATCCATCGTGCTGATCTTGCCTGGTCACATGCTGGTGAGACATGGTTATCAGCTGTCATGCAAACCTCCACTGCTGCACCATGCCAGGGCTTCAGCTTTGGAGATAGCGCCGCGATATCCGCTAGCCAGAGTAATAACAAAAATACCATCACCAGTTTCCTGGCTCAGCAGTACTGGCCAGTCAGCTTTCAAAGGGATAGGCGGCCATTTTGTGTCAGGACATTGGCTATCTGGGGTGCAGTTGCAGAAGTGGTCTAGCGTTCTCCATAGTGGACTGAGTGACTGGGAGGAACAAGTGGTCCACTGTGGCTCTCAGTGGGTACGGCAGTGCTTAGTCATGATGTCTGAGTGGCCTCCACTGTAGTCTCGCCCTCACCTGGCCTGTCTGCTTGCTTGTCTGTCTGTCTCCTTGACAGCCCACTGTCCTTCTGTCTGTCTGTCCACTCCTTAAAAGAAGCCCAGGGGAAAAATACTACAATGTTAAGCTATGCTTTCAGTGAGAGGGTTATGAGGACTGGTGTGGAGAAAGAGCAGAAGATGAACAGAGGGTTGGGTCTGGGACAGTGTCTCAGAATGCCCTCTCTTGTGGTCGCCCTCCGTGTCCTCCTCCTGACCCCCTTGGATCCCTTTCTTCATACAACACAGGGACAGGGAGCAGGGGGGAACCCTGGAGCCAGCCGTGGGCGGCGGTTTTGTGGGGAGGTTTTCCGTGTTGGACCAGGGAGGGAGCTGAGAGAGAGAGGCTCTATCCTGGTAAAGGTCAACCGACAGGGGTTTTGTGGGGAGGTTTTCCGTGTTGGACCAGGGAGGGTGCTGAGAGAGAGAGGCTCTATCCTGGTAAAGGTCAACCGACGGGGGTTTTGTGGGGAGGTTTTCCGTGTTGGACCAGGGAGGGAGCTGAGAGAGAGACACTCTGTCCCGGTAAAGGTCAACCGACGGGGGTTTTGTGGGGAGGTTTTCCGTGTTGGACCAGGGAGGGAGCTGAGAGAGAGACACTCTGTCCCGGTAAAGGTCAACCGACGGGGGTTTTGTGGGGAGGTTTTCCGTGTTGGACCAGGGAGGGAGCTGAGAGAGAGAGGCTCTATCCCGGTAAAGGTCAACCGACGGGGGTTTTGTGGGGAGGTTTTCCGTGTTGGACCAGGGAGGGAGCTGAGAGAGAGAGGCTCTATCCCGGTAAAGGTCAACCGACGGGGGTTTTGTGGGGAGGTTTTCCGTGTTGGACCAGGGAGGGAGCTGAGAGAGAGAGGCTCTATCCCGGTAAAGGTCAACCGACGGGGGTGACTCCAGTCAGCAGACATTCAGGATATTTGGTGTGAAGAACATCATGTCTCCTCCTGCCAAATGTTTTCTTTCCCGTCTTTAGGAATAAAGCTGAATGGGGTCCTCTCTCTCTAACTCTAGGTCTCGCCAGCCCCAGATGTTTTCCTTGTGCTAGATGTGAGGGATGGAGGGTTGGAGGGATGGGAAAAGAACGCATTGTGGGTTTCTTTCCACCTTGTGCCGTGATGTATTTCAGTATTGGAGCTAAATGCACTTTATTTATTTTTCCCTTTTCTTTCTCCTTCCATTTCCCTCAGTAAAGAGTCTGTGTCGGCCTGCTGCTGTACTGTGTCGGCCTGCTGCTGTACGTTTCTCTCAGTAAAGAGTCTGTGTCGCCCTGCTGCTGTACGTTTCTCTCAGTAAAGAGTCTGTGTCGGCCTGCTGCTGTACGTTTCTCTCAGTAAAGAGTCTGTGTCGCCCTGCTGCTGTACGTTTCTCTCAGTAAAGAGTCTGTGTCGGCCTGCTGCTGTACGTTTCTCTCAGTAAAGAGTCTGTGTCGGCCTGCTGCTGTACGTTTCTCTCAGTAAAGAGTCTGTGTCGGCCTGCTGCTGTACGTTTCTCTCAGTAAAGAGTCTGTGTCGCCCTGCTGCTGTACGTTTCTCTCAGTAAAGAGTCTGTGTCGCCCTGCTGCTGTACGTTTCTCTCAGTAAAGAGTCTGTGTCGGCCTGCTGCTGTACGTTTCTCTCAGTAAAGAGTCTGTGTCGCCCTGCTGCTGTACGTTTCTCTCAGTAAAGAGTCTGTGTCGGCCTGCTGCTGTACGTTTCTCTCAGTAAAGAGTCTTTGTCGCCCTGCTGCTGTACGTTTCTCTCAGTAAAGAGTCTGTGTCGCCCTGCTGCTGTACGTTTCTCTCAGTAAAGAGTCTGTGTCGGCCTGCTGCTGTACGTTTCTCTCAGTAAAGAGTCTGTGTCGCCCTGCTGCTGTATGTTTCTCTCAGTAAAGAGTCTGTGTCGCCCTGCTGCTGTACGTTTCTCTCAGTAAAGAGTCTGTCGCCCTGCTGCTGTACGTTTCTCTCAGTAAAGAGTCTGTGTCGGCCTGCTGCTGTACGTTTCTCTCAGTAAAGAGTCTGTGTCGGCCTGCTGCTGTACGTTTCTCTCAGTAAAGAGTCTGTGTCGGCCTGCTGCTGTACGTTTCTCTCAGTAAAGAGTCTGTGTCGGCCTGCTGCTGTATGTTTCTCTCAGTAAAGAGTCTGTGTCGCCCTGCTGCTGTACGTTTCTCTCAGTAAAGAGTCTGTGTCGGCCTGCTGCTGTACGTTTCTCTCAGTAAAGAGTCTGTGTCGGCCTGCTGCTGTACGTTTCTCTCAGTAAAGAGTCTGTGTCGGCCTGCTGCTGTACGTTTCTCTCAGTAAAGAGTCTGTGTCGGCCTGCTGCTGTACGTTTCTCTCAGTAAAGAGTCTGTGTCGGCCTGCTGCTGTACGTTTCTCTCAGTAAAGAGTCTGTGTCGGCCTGCTGCTGTACGTTTCTCTCAGTAAAGAGTCTGTGTCGGCCTGCTGCTGTATGTTTCCCTCAGTAAAGAGTCTGTGTCGGCCTGCTGCTGTACGTTTCTCTCAGTAAAGAGTCTGTGTCGGCCTGCTGCTGTACGTTTCTTTCAGTAAAGAGTCTGTGTCGGCCTGCTGTTGTACGTTTCTCTCAGTAAAGAGTCTGTGTCGGCCTGCTGCTGTACGTTTCTCTCAGTAAAGAGTCTGTGTCGCCCTGCTGCTGTACGTTTCTCTCAGTAAAGAGTCTGTGTCGGCCTGCTGCTGTACGTTTCTCTCAGTAAAGAGTCTGTGTCGGCCTGCTGCTGTACGTTTCTCTCAGTAAAGAGTCTGTGTCGGCCTGCTGCTGTACGTTTCTCTCAGTAAAGAGTCTGTGTCGGCCTGCTGCTGTACGTTTCTCTCAGTAAAGAGTCTGTGTCGCCCTGCTGCTGTACGTTTCTCTCAGTAAAGAGTCTGTGTCGGCCTGCTGCTGTACGTTTCTCTCAGTAAAGAGTCTGTGTCGGCCTGCTGCTGTACGTTTCTCTCAGTAAAGAGTCTGTGTCGCCCTGCTGCTGTACGTTTCTCTCAGTAAAGAGTCTGTGTCGGCCTGCTGCTGTACGTTTCTCTCAGTAAAGAGTCTGTGTCGGCCTGCTGCTGTACGTTTCTCTCAGTAAAGAGTCTGTGTCGACCTGCTGCTGTACGTTTCTCTCAGAAAAGAGTCTGTGTCGGCCTGCTGCTGTATGTTTCTC
The DNA here is from genome assembly GCF_013265735.2 of Oncorhynchus mykiss. Lineage (NCBI taxonomy): Eukaryota > Metazoa > Chordata > Actinopteri > Salmoniformes > Salmonidae > Oncorhynchus > Oncorhynchus mykiss. The sequence continues at coordinate 88,356,532 of NC_048576.1, read as the reverse complement.
TCAGTAAAGAGTCTGTGTCGCCCTGCTGCTGTACGTTTCTCTCAGTAAAGAGTCTGTGTCGCCCTGCTGCTGTACGTTTCTCTCAGTAAAGAGTCTGTGTCGGCCTGCTGCTGTACGTTTCTCTCAGTAAAGAGTCTGTGTCGGCCTGCTGCTGTACGTTTCTCTCAGTAAAGAGTCTGTGTCGGCCTGCTGCTGTACGTTTCTCTCAGTAAAGAGTCTGTGTCGGCCTGCTGCTGTACGTTTCTCTCAGTAAAGAGTCTGTGTCGGCCTGCTGCTGTACGTTTCTCTCAGTAAAGAGTCTGTGTCGGCCTGCTGCTGTACGTTTCTCTCAGTAAAGAGTCTGTGTCGGCCTGCTGCTGTATGTTTCTCTCAGTAAAGAGTCTGTGTCGACCTGCTGCTGTAGGTTTCTCTCAGTAAAGAGTCTGTGTCGCCCTGCTGCTGTATGTTTCCCTCAGTAAAGAGTCTGTGTCGGCCTGCTGCTGTATGTTTCTCTCAGTAAAGAGTCTGTGTCGGCCTGCTGCTGTACGTTTCTCTCAGTAAAGAGTCTGTGTCGCCCTGCTGCTGTATGTTTCTCTCAGTAAAGAGTCTGTGTCGGCCTGCTGCTGTACGTTTCTCTCAGTAAAGAGTCTGTGTCGCCCTGCTGCTGTATGTTTCTCTCAGTAAAGAGTCTGTGTCGGCCTGCTGCTGTACGTTTCTCTTAGTAAAGAGTCTGTGTCGGCCTGCTGCTGTATGTTTCTCTCAGTAAAGAGTCTGTGTCGGCCCTGCTGCTGTATGTTTCTCTCAGTAAAGAGTCTGTGTCGGCCCTGCTGCTGTATGTTTCTCTCAGTAAAGAGTCTGTGTCGGCCTGCTGCTGTACAAGCCTGGTTTATTCACTGGCCAAGTCATCAAAAAGTCTAACTTTAAATAGGCTTGGCCTGGGGGGATCGTGGCAGATCTAGTCTCTCTCTCTCTTTCTTTCCAGTGCTTTGGTCTATTACTGATAAGCCAGACAGTGTGTGTGTGACAATGAGAGGGGGAGTCGGCCTAATAGCCCTCCATGGTACTGTGGGCTATATTAGGATCTGGCTCTGGCAGTGATTGTAGAACTGCTGTAGATGCAATTCAATGGTCAGACATGTCAACAAAGGATTAAAGGAATTAGAGAGAGAGAGAAAGTGGGGGAGTGGGGAATGAGAGAAGAAGAGAAACAGAGAGGGGATAATGAATGAGAAAAAGAGAGAGAGAAGAGGTGATGAGGAATAATAGAGAAAGATAGAATGAGATAAATAAAAATACAGAGACTGTTTAAGTAGTCAGCTCCATCATCGTAGCATTACCTTAACTCTCCCCTTATTTATCCTTCTCCCTCACTCCCCTCTCCATCCCTCCCTCTCTCTCTCTCTCTCTCCCTCTCTCTCTCTCTCTCTCCCTCACTCCCTTCTCCATCCCTCCCTCTCTCTCTCACTCCTCTCTCCATCCCTCCCTCTCTCTCTCTCTCTCTCACTCCCCTCTCCGTCCCTCTCTCTCTCTGTCTCTCCATCTCTCTCTCTTACCCTTACTCCCCTCTCTGTCTCTCTCTCTCTCTCTCTCTCTCTCTCTCTCTCTCTCTCTCACTCCCCTCTCCTCTCCATCCCTCTCTCTCTCTCTCTCCCTCACTCCCCTTTCCTTCGCTCCCCTGCTCCCTCTTCTTCCCACCATCTCTCTCTCCCCCTTCTTCCCTCCCTCTCTCCCCCTATCTCGCTCTCTCTCTACCCCCCTCTCTCTTCCCTCTCTCTGTCTCGCTCACTCTCTCTCTCTTTATATCCATATCCTCTCTATATCCCTTTTTCTCTAGTCTATATCACTTTCTCTCTATCTTTTTATTCCCCACCTCAACCCCTCTCCTTTCTCTGCTCCATCTTTCCCATCTCTTTCCATCTCCTCCTGTGTGTGCGGGTGTTGCTCCTCTGTGCCGTGTGTTCTCCCCTAACGCGCTGCCTGGGACAAGACCATTAGTGTTGAGGCAGCAGCAGTAGAGAGATGAGAGTGCTACTGAGGGGAGCCGAGGGGAAGAGAGGCCACAGAGTAATGAAGTGTTGATGCCTGTTGGATCAAAGCTGGAGGCTAGAGGGTCAGGAGGATATAGGTGCAGGATCCACACGTCTCTACTGACCCTGACTTTAAGGAGCCTCCTCTGACCTTTTGACCTCCACACACACACACACACACACACACACACACACACACACACGCACACACACTTCCTTTCCCTCATTCATCAGACAGTCAGTCAGTCAGTCAGGACGGAGGCAGTAGCTACTAGCCGGGGCCTGTCCTCGTGTGGGACCTGGTTGCGGGGTGTTTCATAAATAAAGGGACGAGTTGACGGCCATACAGTCAGTGTGATTAATGTGTGTGTGAGGCGTCCTGTGGATTACGTGAGAGAGGCATGAGGGGGATGGAGGGGGGAGAGGAGAAGTGAAGGGGGTCCCTGTTTGAAGTTGGTGCAGCTGTGAAGTATTTTCATTTTGATTTGGTCCCAGATTTTCTGCTAAATGGTGAGGGTTAGTGTGTGTGTGTGTGTGTGTGTGTGTATCTGGGGGTCACCCACTGTGTGCCAGAGACCATGAAGCTGGACAGATTCTAGAACTTGGGCCAGATCTGGACCGTCTGGAAATCATCTGCTGAAATAAGAAATGTAATTCAACATTTTTTAAATGTATTTTTATTCTTTCTTCATTTCCATCCCTCCTTTCCACTCCTCGTCTCCTGTCCTCCCTTTTGAACTTCTGCTTTGACTTCATCCTCTCTCTTGCTCTCGCCCTCAGAGTTTAAAGCTGTTTCTCTCTATCAAACCTGAGTTCAAATATTATACATTTGAAATCTTTCAAATACATTGAGTGTTTGCTTTAGCCTGCCTTGAGTGCCAGGTTTGCACTTTTGGGACATTTTTATTGGTTCCATTACAAGTTCAATAAAGTACAGCTAAAGTATATAAAATGATTTCTAATAGTATTTGAACCCAGTTGTGGTCTGTTTGATGTTAGTTACCTACATGTTGCATGTGTTCTGTGACTCTTCCTGCTTTAAAGGGTGTCAAGGCCCATTCTGTTTGCTGTGCTTATCAGTGTCCCAGAGCCCAGCCCTGCTGGGGAACACACCACTAGACTACACCCCTACACTACACCACTACACTACACCACTACACTACACCACTACACTACACCACTACACCACTAAACTACACCACACTACACCACTACACTACACCCCTACACTACACCACTACACTACACTACACCACTACACTACACCCCTACACTACACTACACCACTACACTACACCCCTACACTACACTACACTACACCACTACACTACACCACTACACTACACTACACCACTACACTACACCACTACACTACACCCCTACACTACACCACTACACTACACCACTACACTACACCACTACACTACACCACTACACCACTAAACTACACCACACTACACCACTACACTACACCACTACACTACACCACTACACTACACTACACCACTACACTACACCCCTACACTACACTACACTACACCACTACACTACACCACTACACTACACTACACCACTACACTACACCACTACACTACACCACTACACTACACTACACCACTACACTACACCCCTACACTACACCACTACACTACACCACTACACTACACCACTACACTACACCACTACACTACACTACACCACTACACTACACCCCTACACTACACTACACTACACCACTACACTACACCACTACACTACACCACTACACCACTACACTACACTACACCACTACACTACACCCCTACACTACACCCCTACACTACACCACTACACTACACCACTACACTACACCACTACACCACTACGCCACTACACTCCACCACTACACCACTAAACTACACCACTACACCACTAAACTACACCACTACACTACACCACTACACTACACCACTACACTACACCACTACACCACTAAACTACACCACACTACACCACTAAACTACACCACACTACACCACTACACTACACCACACTACACCACTACACTACACCACTACACTACACCACTACACTACACCACTACACCACTACACTACACCACTACGCCACTACACTCCACCACTACACCACTAAACTACACCACTACACCACTACACTACACCACTAAACTACACCACACTACACCACTACACTACACCACACTACACTACACTACACCACTACACTACACTACACCACTACACTACACCAATAGACTACACCACTACAATACACCACTACACTACACCACTACCCTACACCACTACACCACTACACTCCTCGCCACTACATGTTGGATCTTCATTTGATCACCCTGTTGTTGCAGGATTTATTCTGCACAGCAGGAAATGCAAATGTATAGTGTATTAGAGGTTTAAAAAGGCTTCTAAAGTTTATAATTTCTACTTTAAAATGTCAGACTTGATTTGCCTTAACTGAAAATCTATCAGCCTCAACAAAAATTCACATTTCCTGTTGCTGCAGGATAATTTTCCTGCTTTGAGAAACTGGTCAAATTAAGATCCAACATTTGTACCTACTCTCTCTATTGGATAGACTAAACTAAAATCTGTAGCATTTTTATTCCAGTTTGCTTAAAAACCCCATCAACATTTCAGTCCACAGGACATTCATCAGAATGGTAGAAAACATGAAAAGATAAAGACAAGGTAATATGGGGTGTTTTCGCTGTCATCCCATACTTGTGCCCACAGGACCTCGACAGGGTAGTGATTACCTGTCAGACCACTGTCAGGCCAAACACTTCATATAAACACCACTCTTACCTAGCTCTAATTACCATTTATGATAAAGGAGAACATTCCCTCTTCACCTCTATCTCGTTACCTCTCTCTATGTTGTTCTTTCTCTGTCTGTCTCCATCTCCTTCCCTTCCTTCCTCTCTTTCTGTGTGCCTTTCTGTCTCTTTCTCTCTGTCGCTCTCTCTGTCGCTCTCTCGCTCAATTCAAAGGGCTTTATTGGCATGGGAAACATATGTTTATATTGCCAAAGCAAGTGAAATAGACTAGAAACAAAAGTGAAATAAACAATCTCTCTCTCTCTCTCTCTCTACCTCTATATCCTTCCCTCTACCACCTTGTTTACATTTTCTAGTCTATAATTTTTTATCATTTTCACCTCCCTTTCTGGGAGAGTGTTTTACTCTTCATTTCTGGTTTCTGGCAAAGAGTGGTTTCCAATTTCCACTACTATCAGTAGGAGTACTCTTAGTTTAGATTGAGTCACAGCCTAAGTCATGAAAAGCATCTTGTGCAAGGTGGTATGGTGTGTGAGTTCTGGTGTGAGGACATGGGAAGGAGCAGGAAAGGAATGCAGGAGAAATGACATCTCTTATTGGACGCTTTGATGTTGGATATTTGATGATGGTCATGCTTGGTGACAGTAGGAAGGAGAGGCAGACAGTCTGCGGTCGAGACGATCTCCACATACACATTTGGTGACACACTGGGAGCTGAGAGAGAGAGAGAGAGAGAGAGAGACTGGTGTGAAGAAATCAAATGCTTTTTCTCAGCCCTCCCATTGGTTTCCATTGGCATTCCTGCCTGTGTGCCTATGATAAATGCTCTACTTGTTTCCTTTCTTCACCCCACACCCTAATCCCCCCTCAGCACCCCTTATAACCCCCCATCCGCCCCTAATCCCCCCTCAGCACCACTTATAACCCTCCATCCGCCCCTTATCCCCCCTAAGCACCCCTTATAACCCCCCATCCGCCCCTAATCCCCCCTCAGCACCCCTTATAACCCCCCATCCGCCCCTAATCCCCCCTCAGCACCACTTATAACCCTCCATCCGCCCCTAATCCCCCCTCAGCACCCCTTATAACCCCCCATCTACCCATAAATCCCCTCTTCTCAGAGTCGAAAGCGTTGGGGGATTTGCTGCCTGCCTGTCTGTCCATCACTTTCAAAGCCCTGGTCATTGAGTTCCTCATGAGGATCACCCTTTACGGAGGAGGAGGGAATCTATTCCTTTTTCCATTAAAACCAGACTGTCAGACAGACAGATAGAGAGACAGCCCCCTCTATCTCCCTCCTGCCTTCTCTGCCCCTTATACCCCCCTTGTAGCTCACAATGAGCAGGGTTAGAAGGGGGTTGCAGGTTTTCCTCAGTATGTCTGATGTCTGGTGTTGGGACTCGGCCACTTAATTTATCCTGTGACAGATGAATTGCGTATCCCCCACTCTCCCCTCCTCCTTCACCCCTCCCTTCTTACTCTCCCCCCTCCTCCCCAATCTTATTTATTTTCCTTTATTGCGGTGTTGTTCCCATTCCTAACTACCCGTGGTGCACATCCACATCTAAGCCTTGTTTTCCTTGGATCGCCGAGCCCAAACTTTCCTTTCCACACTCCGGCACTCCCATCGGGGGAAATCCCAATTAACCCAGCCAGGACAATCGGCTTCAGAACTGGGAGAGGCTGGGATAGAGACTGGAGAGAGAGACTGGAATAGAAACTGGGATAGAAACTGGGATAGAGAATGGAGAGAGAGACTGGAGAGAGGGACTGGAGAGAGAGACTGGGATAGAGACTGGGATAGAGACTGGAGAGAGAGACTGGGATAGAGACTGGAGAGAGAGAATGGGATAGAGACTGGAGAGAGAGAGACTGGGATAGAGACTGGGAGAGAGATTGGGAGAGAGACTGGGAGAGAGACTGGGAGAGAGAATGGGATAGAGACTGGGAGAGAGACTGGGAGAGAGACTGGGAGAGAGACTGGGAGAGAGAATGGGATAGAGACTGGGAGAGAGACTGGGAGAGAGACTGGGAGAGAGACTGGGAGAGAGAATGGGATAGAGACTGGGAGAGAGACTGGGATAGAGACTGGGAGAGAGACTGGGAGAGAGACTGGGAGAGAGACTGGGAGAGAGAATGGGATAGAGAATGGGATAGAGACTGGGATAGAGAATGGGAGAGAGACTGGGAGAGAGACTGGGAGAGAGAATGGGATAGAGACTGGGAGAGAGACTGGGAGAGAGACTGGGAGAGAGAATGGGATAGAGACTGGGAGAGAGAGAATGGGAGAGAGACTGGGAGAGAGACTGTGATAGAGAATGGGATAGAGACTGGGAGAGAGACTTGGAGAGAGACTGGGATAGAGACTGGGAGAGAGACTGGGATAGAGACTGGGAGAGAGACTGGGAGAGAGGCTGGGATAGAGACTGGGATAGAGACTGGGAGAGAGACTAGGAGAGAGACTGGGAGAGTGAATGGGATAGAGACTGGGAGAGAGACTGGGATAGAGACTGGGAGAGAGACTGGGAGAGAGGCTGGGATAGAGACTGGGAGAGAGACTAGGAGAGCGACTGGGAGAGAGATTGGGAGAGAGACTGGGAGAGAGACTGGGAGAGAGACTGGGAGAGAGAATGGGATAGAGACTGGGAGAGAGACTGGGAGAGAGACTGGGAGAGAGGCTGGGATAGAGACTGGGATAGAGACTGGGAGAGAGACTAGGAGAGAGACTGGGAGAGTGAATGGGATAGAGACTGGGAGAGAGACTGGGATAGAGACTGGGAGAGAGACTGGGAGAGAGGCTGGGATAGAGACTGGGATAGAGACTGGGAGAGAGACTAGGAGAGAGACTGGGAGAGAGATTGGGAGAGAGACTGGGAGAGAGACTGGGAGAGAGACTGGGAGAGAGAATTGGATAGAGACTGGGAGAGAGACTGGGAGAGAGACTGGGAGAGAGACTGGGAGAGAGAATGGGATAGAGACTGGGAGAGAGACTGGGAGAGAGACTGGGAGAGAGACTGGGAGAGAGAATGGGATAGAGACTGGGAGAAAGACTGGGAGAGAGACTGGGATAGAGACTGGGAGAGAGAGACTGGGAGAGAGACTGGGAGAGAGACTGGGAGAGAGACTGGGAGAGAGACTGGGAGAGAGAATGGGATAGAGAATGGGATAGAGACTGGGATAGAGAATGGGATAGAGACTGGGAGAGAGACTGGGAGAGAGAATGGGATAGAGACTGGGAGAGAGACTGGGAGAGAGACTGGGAGAGAGAATGGGATAGAGACTGGGAGAGAGAGAATGGGAGAGAGACTGGGAGAGAGAGACTGGGATAGAGACTGGGAGAGAGAGACTGGGAGAGAGACTGGGAGAGAGACTGGGAGAGAGAATGGGAGAGAGAATGGGAGAGAGACTGGGATAGAGACTGGGATAGAGACTGGGAGAGAGAGACTGGGAGAGAGACTGGGAGAGAGACTGGGAGAGAGAATGGGATAGAGACTGGGAGAGAGACTGGGAGAGAGACTGGGATAGAGACTGGGAGAGAGAGACTGGGAGAGAGAGACTGGGAGAGAGACTGGGAGAGAGACTGGGATAGAGACTGGGAGAGAGAATGGGATAGAGAATGGGATAGAGACTGGGAGAGAGACTGGGAGAGAGACTGGGAGAGAGAATGGGATAGAGACTGGGAGAGAGAGACTGGGAGAGAGACTGGGAGAGAGAATGGGATAGAGACTGGGAGAGAGAGACTGGGAGAGAGACTGGGAGAGAGACTGGGAGAGAGAATGGGATAGAGACTGGGAGAGAGACTGGGAGAGAGACTGGGAGAGAGACTGGGATAGAGACTGGGAGAGAGAATGGGATAGAGAATGGGATAGAGACTGGGAGAGAGACTGGGAGAGAGACTGGGAGAGAGAATGGGATAGAGACTGGGAGAGAGACTGTGAGAGAGACTGGGAGAGAGAATGGGATAGAGACTGGGAGAGAGACTGGGAGAGAGACTGGGAGAGAGACTGGGATAGAGACTGGGAGAGAGAATGGGATAGAGAATGGGATAGAGACTGGGAGAGAGACTGGGAGAGAGACTGGGAGAGAGAATGGGATAGAGACTGGGAGAGAGACTGGGAGAGAGACTGGGAGAGAGAATGGGATAGAGACTGGGAGAGAGACTGGGAGAGAGACTGGGAGAGAGACTGGGATAGAGACTGGGAGAGAGACTGGGAGAGAGACTGGGAGAGAGAATGGGATAGAGACTGGGAGAGAGACTGGGAGAGAGACTGGGAGAGAGAATGGGATAGAGACTGGGAGAGAGACTGGGAGAGAGACTGGGAGAGAGACTGGGATAGAGAATGGGATAGAGACTGGGAGAGAGACTGGGAGAGAGACTGGGAGAGAGAATGGGATAGAGAATGGGATAGAGAATGGGATAGAGACTGGGAGAGAGACTGGGAGAGAGACTGGGATAGAGACTGGGAGAGAGACTGGGATAGAGACTGGGAGAGAGATTGGGAGAGAGACTGGGATACAGCCTTTAAACCCTCCGTTGCTCTGTCTCTCTGACCGGATCGGATATAATTTCATAACCTGACCGGGATTCTTTCCCAGGCCCGGCTTTCTGACAGAGTTTAGAGGTTGATGATTTATATATAGAGTATGTGGGGCCCCTTCGGTTGCACCACGGGGTCTTCTATGGTGTGTCTAGCTGCTGTGGTGGTGGGCTCTGAGACGGGACTTGAGTGGGTTCAATGAAAGGAGGATTGAATTAACTATGAATGTCAATATTTCTGGGGAGTCAGAAAGTGTCATGACAGGACACAGACAGGCTGACATGGTGACAGGGACACAGACAGGCTGACAGGGACACAGACAGGCTTACAGGGACACATACAGGCTGACAGGGACACAGACAGGCTGACATGGTGACAGGGACACAGACAGGGACACAGACAGGCTTACAGGGACACATACAGGCTGACAGGGACACAGACAGGCTGACATGGTGACAGGGACACAGACAGACTGACATGGTGACAGGGACACATACAGGCTGACAGGGACACAGACAGGCTGACATGGTGACAGGGACACAGACAGACTGACATGGTGACAGGGACACATACAGGCTGACAGGGACACATACAGGCTGACATGGTGACAGGGACACAGACAGGCTTACAGGGACACATACAGGCTGACAGGGACACAGACAGGCTGACAGGGACACAGACAGGCTGACATGGTGACAGGGACACAGACAGGCTGACATGGTGACAGGGACACAGACAGGCTGACATGGTGACAGGGACACAGACATGGTGACAGGGACACAGACAGGCTGACATGGTGACAGGGACACAGACAGGGACACAGACAGGGACACAGACAGGCTCACATGGTGACAGGGACACAGACATGGTGACAGGGACACAGACAGGCTGACATGGTGACAGGGGTACACACATGCTGCCATGGTGACAGGGACACAGACAGGCTGACATGGTAACAGGGACACATACAGGCTGACAGGGACACAGACAGGCTGACATGGTGACATGGACACAGACAGGCTTACAGGGACACATACAGGCTGACAGGGACACAGACAGGCTGACATGGTGACAGGGACACAGACAGGCTGACATGGTGACAGGGACACAGACAGGCTGACATGGTGACAGGGACACAGACAGTCTGACATGGTGACAGGGACACAGACAGGCTCACATGGTGACAGGGACACAGACGTGGTGACAGGGACACAGACAGGCTGACATGGTGACAGGGACACAGACGTGGTGACAGGGACACAGACAGGCTGACATGGTGACAGGGACACAGACAGGCTGACATGGTGACAGGGACACATACTTGTTGACATGGTGACAGGGACACAGACTTGCTGACATGGTGACAGGGACACAGACTTGCTGACATGGTGACAGGGACACAGACTTGCTGACATGGTGACACGGACACAGACATGCTGCCATGGTGACAGGGGTACACACATGCTGCCATGGTGACAGGGACACAGACTTGCTGACATGGTGACAGGGACACAGACATGCTCACATGGTGGCAGGGACACAGACAGGCTGACGTGGTGGCAGGGACACAGACAGGCTGACATGGTGACAGGGACACAGACATGCTGCCATGGTGACAGGGACACAGACATGCTCACATGGTGGAAGGGACACAGACAGGCTGACATGGTGACAGGGTCACAGACAGGGACACAGACAGGCTCACATGGTGACAGGGACACAGACGTGGTGACAGGGACACAGACAGGCTGACATGGTGACAGGGACACAGACATGGTGACAGGGACACAGGCATGGTGACAGGGACACAGACAGGCTGACATGGTGACAGGGACACATACAGGCTGACAGGGACACAGACAGGCTGACATGGTGACAGGGACACAGACAGTCTGACATGGTGACAGGGACACAGACAGGCTCACATGGTGACAGGGACACAGACGTGGTGACAGGGACACAGACAGGCTGACATGGTGACAGGGACACAGACAGGCTGACAGGGACACAGACAGGCTGACATGGTGACAGGGACACAGACAGGCTGACATGGTGACAGGGACACAGACTTGCTGACATGGTGACAGGGACACAGACTTGCTGACATGGTGACAGGGACACAGACTTGCTGACATGGTGACAGGGACACAGACATGCTGCCATGGTGACAGGGGTACACACATGCTGCCATGGTGACAGGGACACAGACTTGCTGACATGGTGACAGGGACACAGACATGCTCACATGGTGGCAGGGACACAGACAGGCTGACATGGTGGCAGGGACACAGACAGGCTGACATGGTGACAGGGACACAGACATGCTGCCATGGTGACAGGGACACAGACATGCTCACATGGTGGCAGGGACACAGACAGGCTGCCATGGTGAAAGGGACACAGACATGGTGACAGGGACACAGACATGGTGACAGGGACACAGACAGGCTGACATGGTGACAGGGACACAGACAGACTGACATGGTGACAGGGGGACATAGAGGGGGATGTGGAGGTGGGAGCAGGGCTGTTTGCGTGTTACCCAGTACTGAACTGAACACCCCTCCCCCTCCTCTCCACCTCCTAATTCCAGTATCAGTCTATTGTCATACTCTGACTCTGGGAATGTGCACTGGCTGTGTACAAGGAGACAAGTGAAGGGAGGGAGAGAATGACAAGGAGGAGATGGGAAGTGTAGAGGAAGACGGTGACTAAACAAGAGAACGCTTGCTGTTGACAAAGTGGGAAGAGCAGAGGGAGAGTACGTAACTTCATTGGTAGAGACAAGTTAAAAAACAGCCACACACTCAGAGGAGGGAAGGGTTTAGGTGCTGCTCTGCTCTGTGTGTCTTTAACCCTGCTGTGTTGAGTAACATACCTACTGCTGGCCTCTCTGTCACACACACACACCACTTTATCCTCTTGTCCATGTGTGTTTGTTTGTGCGATTGTGTGTGTGCGTGCATCATTTGTCATTAGGCTCCGCCACAGTAGTAACTGTCAGGCACCGCTGACTCTCCCTGTTTCTGATTGGCCGACCCCTGACCCCCTAGACATTCTGGTAACCAACAGCAGCAGAGCCGGTCACAGAGACAGCTGCAGCCCCTGTGAGCATCCAGCTCTGATTCCACTGTCACACACACTGGCTAGTGACAAGCAGTGGGTTTCCTTTGGCTTGTTTTGCTCAGGAAACACTATCGATTCATCAGGCCTATATTAGTCACCAGTGTCCTTGAGGATTACACAGAACTAGACCGAGTTTATAGGTTACGTATGAATGAGACTTAATGCTACCCACGATCAGGTTCAGTGTGCTGTCCCCCTCCTTTAAAGACTCCCCCCTAAACACACAAAACCCACCCCAAAATGACATGGTCCGTGGAATGTACACAAATCTAAAACCTCCCACCTCTGCAAACTTATGCGAAAGACACACAGGTTGAATGCATTCAGTTGTGCAACTCTCCCCCTCCACCCCCTCTTTCTCTCTCTCTTACTCTCTCTCCCTCTTCTTTCTCTCACCCATTCCCTCCTCTCTTCCCACCACTTCTCTCTTTTACCCATCTCCCCTCTCTCCCCCTCCACCCCCTCTCTCTCTCCACCCCTACTCAGTGTCTGCTCAGGCCCTCTCCCACTCCCTCTCCCTCTCTCTCCACCCCTACTCAGTGTCTGCTCAGGCCCTCTCCCCCTCCCTCTCCCTCTCTCTCTCCACCCCTACTCAGTGTCTGCTCAGGCCCTCTCCCCCTCCCTCTCCCTCTCTCTCCACCCCTACTCAGTGTCTGCTCAGGCCCTCTCCCCCTCCCTCTCCCTCTCTCTCCACCCCTACTCAGTGTCTGCTCAGGCCCTCTCCCACTCCCTCTCCCTCTCTCTCCACCCCTACTCAGTGTCTGCTCAGGCCCTCTCCCCCTCCCTCTCCCTCTCTCTCCACCCCTACTCAGTGTCTGCTCAGGCCCTCTCCCCCTCCCTCTCCCTCTCTCTCTCCACCCCTACTCAGTGTCTGCTCAGGCCCTCTCCCCCTCCCTCTCCCTCTCTCTCTCCACCCCTACTCAGTGTCTGCTCAGGCCCTCTCCCCCTCCCTCTCCCTCTCTCTCTCCACCCGTACTCAGTGTCTGCTCAGGCCCTCTCACCCTCCCTTTCCCTCTCTCTCTCCACCCCTACTCAGTGTCTGCTCAGGCCCTCTCCCACTCCCTCTCCCTCTCTCTCTACCCCTACTCAGTGTCTGCTTAGGCCCTCTCCCCCTCCCTCTCCCTCTCTCTCTCCACCCCTACTCAGTGTCTGCTCAGGCCCTCTCCCCCTCCCTCTCCCTCTCTCTCTCCACCCCTACTCAGTGTCTGCTCAGGCCCTCTCCCCCTCCCTCTCCCTCTCTCTCTCCACCCCTACTCAGTGTCTGCTCAGGCCCTCTCCCCCTCCCTCTCCCTCTCTCTCTCCACCCCTACTCAGTGTCTGCTCAGGCCCTCTCCCCCTCCCTCTCCCTCTCTCTCTCCACCCCTACTCAGTGTCTGCTCAGGCCCCCTCCCCCTCCCTCTCCCTCTCTCTCTCCACCCCTACTCAGTGTCTGCTCAGGCCCCCTCCCCCTCCCTCTCCCTCTCTCTCTCCACCCCTACTCAGTGTCTGCTCAGGCCCCCTCCCCCTCCCTCTCCCTCTCTCTCTCCACCCCTACTCAGTGTCTGCTCAGGCCCTCTCACCCTCTGCTTCAGACCGGAGATAAGAGCAAACACACACCATAATGATTACCATCCAGACACCATTGTCCACTGTTTACCCACGGCATACCTCTGCTACTTAACCTCCTTTTCACTCCCTCTATCCCTGTTTTCTCTCTTTCTATCTCTCGTCTTCCCCCTTTTCCTCCCTTTCTAAAAGACACTGTTTCAAAGGAAGGATGCTGAATAGTGGATGCTGTGTACTCCCTAGCCTCTTTCTGTCCGCTCTGTGTCCAGCTCAGCCTACGTCTCTGTCTCACCCTGGGCTTATGTCTCCGAGACGTTACATCATTGCAGGGCCCAAACATTACAAGGTTATGTAGTATCAGAATGGTGTATTATTTGGGCTGTGTGACTAATTCACTGGGTAGAGCTTGACCTGGCTGGAGGCCAGAATGGGATTGAGAAAGAACTTTCCTTCTCTCCCATCTGTGTGTGTGTGTGTGTGTGTGTGTGTGTGTGTGTGTGTGTGTGTGTGTGTGTGTGTGTGTGTGTGTGTGTGTGTGTGTGTGTGTGTGTGTGTGTGTGTGTGTGTGTGTGTGAGCTGTCCTGGCTGCGTAACAGCATTGTTCATAACACCGGAAAGCGTGAGGAGATTGCTGGTCAATATCCTGTCCCGTGCCATGACCAGGAAGAGCACAGAAGCCTGATATATTGTTACCATGTGGCCCAGGCCCAGGGTGTGGCTGTGTACCTGCCCTGGTCTTCAGATCAGAGATCGGAGAGAGGCATCACCTAACGCCATTTTACACATCCACACAACAGCCCAACTACACCCACGTCACAGGGACCTTGAAGTGGCTGGGTGGTGGGGAGTCAGTGTTGGGTTGGTGGAGTTATTGAATGGGTGTTTAGGTGGAGGTCTGTGTAAGATCTGGGATAGTGTGGGTCAGTGTTGGGTTGGTGGAGTTATTGAATGGGTGTTTAGGTGGAGGTCTGTGTAAGATCTGGCTGTGTGGGATAGTGTTGGGTTGGGTTAAGTGCAAGGGTTAGGCTTGGCTACAGTAAATTAGTTGAGATGAGGTAGGGGTGCAGGTCAGGCACAGAGGCAGGGGGACCTCTCAAACTACTCTCCCTGGGCCTCCCGAGTGGCGCAGTGGTCTAAGGCACTGCATCACAGTGCTAGCTGTGCCACTAGAGATCCTGGTTCGAGTCCAGGCTCTGTCGCAGCCAGGAGACCCATGGGGCAGCACACAATTGGCCCAGCGTTGTCTGGGTTAGGGGAGGGTTTGCGACTCCTGTGGCTGGCTGGGTGCAGTGCTCGCTGGCACGGTTGCCAGGTGTCCACATTGTTTAAGTGGGCATTGTGTGAAGAAGCAGTGTGGCTTGGTAGGTTGGTGTTTTGGAGGACGCACGGCTCTTGACCTTCACCTCTCCCGAGTCCGTACGGGAGTTGCTGGGATTTTAATAAAAATAAAAATAATAATAATAAATAAATAAAAATGTAATTTAATTTCTCCCCAGCCAGGGAGAACCTACACTGGGCCTCATGGTGCGTGTCACTCCCTCCTCCCTCCCTCTGCTCAATATTGACACACCTGATCACCAGGCCATAGAACGCTGCACCAATACATCAGCCCCAATGGAATGCTGATGTCATACACCAAGCAGAGGGAGATGACGGTGGCTGTGCCTCTTGGCGTTAGAGGAGGAGGAGGAGGGAGCAGGGCTTTCTCTTTCTTTTCATTCATCCATCTCTCTTGATGTTAGCCAATGGAGAAAGAGTGAAAGGTGAATGAAGGGTACACAGGAAAAGCCTAAACGAGCCTAAATGGTGTTATTGTGCTAGTGTTGTTAACCTCTCTCTCTCTCCCTCCCTTCTTTCAGGTGGCCAAGGTGGAGTATGTGCGGAGGAAACCCAAGCTGAAGGAGGTCTTGGTCAGGTTAGAAGACCACCTGGAGTGTGTGTGCCAGTCACAACATCACGTGACCGAGCACTCAGACGCAGACACAGGTAAATAATATTTAAGGCCGACCGAATTTATTACAACTTTATTGTCTGATAGATGACCTTCAGAGACTGTTTTGGTTGGATGTCTGAGTATCTGAGTCCCGCCCCATTCAGTCATACCTTCCTACGCCTGGTCTCTTTATACTGCTAGTCTGTCTGTCTGTCTGCCTGCCTGCCTGCCTGCCTGCCTGCCTGTCTGCCTGTCTGCCTGTCTGCCTGCCTGCCTGCCTGCCTGCCTGTCTGCCTGCCTGTCTGCCTGTCTGCCTGTCTGCCTGCCTGTCTGCCTGTCTGCCTGCTGGCCCCCATTGCTTGCACTGGATGACCTCTTGTATATGACTGTTGAGAAAACAGACACGCCTGCAAGCTAGACTTCTATTGCCAAACCTGCAAGGCCCCTTGTGTGTGTCTGATAGAAAGACAGTGTCAGTGTGTGTGAGGGTGTTTGTCTGTGTGAGGGTGTTTGTCTGTGTGAGGGTGTTTGTCTGTGTGTGTGTGTGTGTGTGTGTGTGTGTGTGTGTGTGTGTGTGTGTGTGTGTGTGTGTGTGTGTGTGTGTGTGTGTGTGCGTGCGTGCGTGCGTACGTGCGTGCGTACGTGCGTGTGTGTGTGTGTGTGTAAAGGGAGGGTGTCCAAAGGCTGCTTGGCTTGGACGGCAGGTAACAGTCCTTTCCCCTTGATCCAAAGCCTCCGTTGGGAAGAGATAAGAGGAACGATGTGGACTGATAAGGCATCTCAACTATTTATAGTGTCATTTCAAATCCTCTTGAATTATCTCTCTGTCGGGGGGCTTTTTATCTGCTTTCTGCTCGTTGTGTCGTAAACCTCCCTGTTTCCCCCTCTTGCTAACGCCTGTCCCTGTCCTCCTATCCTCCCTCCCCAACTTGTGTTTTCAGACCACCATACTAGGGCTAAAGGTAGGAAAAGGAAACCTAAAAAACTAAAGCTCAACAAGGATTTATTGGCGACATAATAAACTTGAACACATTATTCCAAAGTCCGACCGCCGGACCCCCCGGCTCCAACAGGTAGGAGGACTTTAGCACCAGCATGGCAATCCAACCAATTACCTACCTGCTGGTCACAAGCCCAATCAGGGGAGAGAAAGGGTTGCCAATCAGATCACAAACAAAGCCAAACTAAATCAGTGTGAGGAGAGGGAGGGCTGAAATGGGCCACACTCTGTGAATGCCACTGCATGATTTAGTGTGATTTTTATGCCTGCCTGCACACTGCATGTCCACTTTGTGTTATGTTTTATGCCTGTATGAGTTTATGAATGAGGATTTCAACCTCACCTTGTTCACCGACCAGTATTTGTCCTTCACTCCAGCTGTCTCTGTGTCTCTGTGTGTATCTGATTTCAAATACCATTCTAGATGACTCTACTTCCCATGCTCTCCTCTGTATTTCATGTTGCCTCTTTCTTTCTCTCTCATCCTCTCTGTCCATTTGTTGTCTGTCTGTCTGTCTGTCTGTCTGTCTGTCTGTCTGTCTGTCTGTCTGTATAATGTTCTGACTGTCTCTCTCTCTCTCTCTCTGTCTCTCTCTCTCTCTCTGTCTCACTCTCTCTGTCTTTCTGTCTGTCTCTGTCTCTCTCTCTCTGTCTCTCTCTCGCTCTCTCTGTCTCACTCTCTCTGTCTTTCTGTCTGTCTCTGTCTCTCTCTCTCTGTCTCTCTCTCACTCTCGCTCTCTCTCTACCTCTCTCTCTCTCTGTCTCTCTCTCTGTCTCTCTCTCTCTCTCTCTGTCTCTTTCTTTCTCTCTCTCTCTCTCTCTGTCTCTCTCTGTCTGTCTTTCTGTCTGTCATTCCCTATGAGGGATTGTTTGTTGTCTATTGTGTGTTTTTAGATCTCTTCCACCTCACTTGCTTGTACTTTGTACTGAGTCACACACTCACTGAGTGGAAATGCATGGCCAGCACCTGGGATGATGACTGGTATATTTGATTACTCTGTTATTGAAATCAGGAGAAGGCTTATGCCAATGCAATTGGCTGTGTGGACATGGGTGTGTCCACCTGATGAGTTTATGACACACATTCAAATTGAACAAAATGGGGAACGAATATCACCTTTTACCTCTAACATGTTCAAATAATATGGGGATTAATGAAATGCTAATGCTAAAGCTAATGGTAATAGTAATTATCAGGCTAATGCTAATGAAATGCTAAATGTTAACGTCAGCTCTCTCTTTTCTCCACAGTGGACGTAAGGTGAGACCCCAGCAGCATTGGACTTCAGTGTGGAAGGGGCCAAAGAGAGGATGCTGCCATATTTGGACTGCTGACCTACCCCCTTCCCTGACCCCACCCCAAGCCACCTACCGCCTTTTAAAAACAAAGATTACTGTAAAGAGAAAAAAAGACAAAAAGTTAATAAAATGCCAAAGGTGCTTTTTTCTATTACCGTAAAAAGGAATGCAGAAGGTCTCTGCCAAGCGCAGCAGAACCAACCAATCAAACAATGACGCGGATGAGGATGGTGAAGCCAATAAAGAGCTGGGCAGAAAAGAGAGGAGGAGGAGGACAAGATGGGTTGTCGTTTGTTGAGGAAACAGGACAATTTGACGATCACAGAGAGAGATCCAGGATGGATTATTGGATTAAGCCTCGATGGGGGATCTGTCGACTGGATCCTAAAAGGACACAGAGAGGGACAATCAGTGGACTCTTCGGGACGTGTGGAGGCTTGCATGTTCCTAGCCGTTGGCCTAAGTGACACTTGCCTGGACAGTCAATGACTGACAGAGAGAGAGGGAGAGAGGGAAAGAGATGTTGAGAGAAGTTGTAGAGAGGTGTAGAAGGTACTGGTCGTGTTGCTTGTTGTTCCAGAACTTTCTGTACACTGTAGTGGAACTTGTGAACATTCTGGAACTCATAGAATGGTCGCCTATTTAGTCTATTTTGGATAAAGTGTTGGGAGAAGTGTTTGGAGTCATCAGGACCTGTTGTACCAAGATGTCTTCTCTGCTTCTCTCTCCTGGGTTCCCCTGTCTGCTCCTATTGGGATTGTGCCAGTCACCATATACACTACAGAACGATTCAGAAAGGAAGATTCATTCATTGCTACTAATAAACTATTTATACGTGTGAACGTTTTCCTTTCTCTCTCTCTCCCTCCAAGACATTATGTTTTCTGTGACATGTAAGATTCATGTTCTGTCTGATCTTCTGGTAGTGAATCTTCATGTCCACATGTTGTTTGTAGTTGTTACTCATGTTCAATGTTGCCTTATTATGTGCCAGTATATTATCTGAACAGTCTCAAGTCTAGTTGTATGGGCTGGAAATGTAAGGAAGCGTGAGAAGGAGGAGATGGGAGGACAGAGTCTGTACAAGTACAGGAAGATGCTTTATTTTTGTTAAAAATATATATTATGCTTACTTATATTCAAGCAGGAAGTATGTTTGTTATATCTTTGTTTGTTGTGGTTGAATGCTTTTATTTAAACCATGGAAACGATGCAGGACTGGGGGTGGTGAAGTGTATCAGGCCCCAGCAATGCACCCTGTTTGGTGGTGTAGGGTAGGCTTACATCAGCAGTGCTGTACTGTATTATCTAGAGAGATGGATAGAGCTAACCTGGTCCCAGATCAGTTTGTGTTGTCCTGCAAACACATATAGTCATTGGCAAGGCAGCACAAACCGATCTGAGATCAGGTTAGTGGAGAGCTGGCTGAGGATAGACTCCCGTCTGGGGCATCGTTGGACTGTCTCTTTAACCCAGTTATCTAGCCAACAGTTACACCCAGTAACCAGAGCGTCATTATACACAACAGAACGTTCAGCATGTGTGTGTGTAACCACTTTTAACCCACATCACACTCCTTTGATACGCTGGTGCCCAGTCCGCCCCACCAGCACACAAGCTGTTCTTAACGAGTACAAAGTCCATCTTGAATGAGAGAGTTTGTGAACAAATCAACATGAATGGTTCCCTAGTTAATCAAGCAGCAGTCTTCCATTGACACGTTAACAACGACGAAGACTGTTCCACTGTTGATGAGTGAAAGATTAAAAAAGAAGATACCACTGTTTATGGAGAGACTGACAAGTCTCTAACAACACCCTGTTTCCCGTACGGTGAAGTGCACTACTTTAGACCAGAGCCACTGGACCAAAAGTAGTGCGCTACATAGGGAATAGGTGGTTGTCGTTTGGCATACACTGAATCAATAGAAAGACCTGGGCACTTTTCCAAAATGTCTCAGAGTAGGAGTGCTGTTCATCTTATACATTATGATCTAAACAGCTAAACTGATCCAAGATCAGCACTTTATGAAGTCCTGGGTGAGAGGCATGTTGAGAGAAAATAGATGACTGAAGAAGCAACAACACTGTATCTGCAGCTGCTTCGTGTTGTGGCAGCAACATGTTCAGCTGCACTATACAGACTTCCAAGGTGATTCCATTGGTGCTGTATGTATAAAGGAAATCAGAAGAAGTTTCCCCACCATTTTGCAATGCATTCATTTATTCATTCATTGTCGAAAGACCAGGGACCATTGCTTACAGTAACTAAAGAAACTACAACAACACAAGCTTATGCCATTTTTTATTTGGGCCTCTATTGGATAAAAACAGCAATGATTATAATTTATATATTTATGTTTTCAATAATAAATACATTCTGCTTATCAAACTGTACACAGAATGTTGGGTCCTGTTTTTGGTGCGAGTTGGTACAGTCTGATATGTGCCACGTCTCTTTCTCAGTTGCTGTATAAATCAGTCCTTCCCTTGCTGAAGGAACTGTCCAGGTGAAAAGCCTACTCACTGGGCACAGACTTCAATTTAACGTCTATTTCACATTGGTTCAATGTAACTTCATTGAAATGACATGAACACAATATTCAACCAGTATGTCAACCAGTATGTGCTCAGTGGGGAATTATATATATATTTTTTTTCATTTAACCTTTATTTAACTAGGCAACTCAGTTGAGAACAAATTATTATTTACAATGACGTCCTACTCCGGCCAAACCCGAATGACACTGGGGCAATTGTGCGCCTATGGGACTCTCAATCACGGCCGGTTGTGATACAGCCTGGATTCGAACCAGGGTGTCTGTAGCGATGCATCAAGCACTGAGATGCAGACCGGTGCGCCACTCGGGAGCCCCATGATGATGATGAGTTTCCACCATATTGTCTTCACCTTCCAAGTCAGTGCAGATGAAGAGGAGACGAGGACAGATCAGTGCAATGAAAGACAGGAGGAGAGGATGGAAGGTTAGACAACGGAGAAAGAGCTGTTGATGAGGCGACCCATCTGAATACTCATGTCCTGTAGTCCATCTGCATTCTCATGTCCTCTAGTTCATCTGCATCCTCATGTCCTCCAGTCCATCTGCATCCTCATGTCCTCTAGTTCATCTGAATCCTCATGTCCTCTAATCCATCTGCATCCTCATGTCCTCCAGTCCATCTGCATCCTCATGTCCTCTAGTTCATCTGAATCCTCATGTCCTCTAGTCCATCTGCATCCTCATGTTCTCTAGTCCACCTGCATCCTCGTCTCCTCTAGTCCATCTGCATCCTCAAGTCCATCTGCATCCTCATGTCCTATAGTCCATATGCATCCTCATGTCCTCTAGTCCAGCTGCATCCTCATGTCCTGTAGTCCAGCTGCATCCTCATGTCCTATAGTCCATCTGCATCCTCATGTCCTGTAGTCCATCTGCATCCTCATGTCCTGTCGTCCATCTGCATCATCAAATCAAATCAAATTTATTTATATGGCCCTTTGTACATCAGCTGATATCTCAAAGTGCTCTACAGAAACCCAGCCTAAAACCCCAAACAGCAAGCAATGCAGGTGTAGAAGCACGGTGGCTAGGAAAAACTCCCTAGAAAGGCCAAAATCATGTCCTCTAGTCCATCTGCATCCTCATGTCCTCCAGTCCATCTGCATCCTCATGTCCTCTAGTCCAGCTGCATCCTCATGTCCTCTAGTCCATCTGCATCTTCCTGTCCTCTAGTCCATCTGCATCCTCATGTCCTCTAGTCCATCTGCATCCTTCTGTCCTGTAGTCCATCTAGTAGCCGGAGGGTGTGGAGTGGACAGGCAGAAGGCATGTGGAGTGGACAGGCAGGAGGCGTGTGGAGTGGACAGGCAGAAGGCGTGTGGAGTGGATAGGCAGGAGTCATGTGGAGGAAATGTGAGCTTTCCTGGGGCTTTGCGAGCTGTGACTGGCCTCGCCTCCAAGATCCTCCAGAGCCAGGAGGAGACTTTATTACTCTCTCCCTGAGATGCTCACCCTAATCCTGGGTTTAGAGGACATGAAAGGGTCGCCTACCCACCACTTCCCCCAGATACACACCCCCCGTTTATTAACCCTGAGAGGAGAGAGAAAGAAGAGAACATGAAAGAGCAGATCAGAGGAGGGACACCATCAAAGAAAGATCAACAGAGGGACATATCAAGGAAAGACAAGAACATGAGGATGTTATGTTTTTATAGTTTTTTATCTGACATGCTCTGGGTGTAGAGGAGAGTTCATTCAACAAGGGAGTGAGGGATGGGGGGAGTGAGGGATGGAGGGAGTGAGGGATGGAGGGAGTGAGGGATGGATGGAGTGGGGATGGAGGGAGTGAGGGATGGAGGGAGTGGGGATGGAGGGATGGATGGAGTGAGGGATGGAGGGAGTGAGGGAGTGAGGGATGGATGGAAGGAGTGGGGATGGATGGAGTGGGGATGGAGGGAGTGAGGGATGGAGGGAGTGGGGATGGAGGGAGTGAGGGATGGAGGGAGTGAGGGATGGAAGGAGTGAGGGATGGAGGGAGTGAGGGATGGATGGAGTGTGGATGGAGGGAGTGAGGGATGGAGGGAGTGGGGATGGAGGGAGTGAGGGATGGAGGGAGTGAGGGATGGAGGGAGTGAGGGATGGAGGGAGTGGGGATGGAGGGAGTGAGGGATGGAGGGAGTGAGGGAGTTAGGGATGGATGGAGGGAGGGAGTGAGGAATGGAGGGATGGATGGAGTGAGGGATGGAGGGAGTGAGGGAGTGAGGGATGGAGTGAGGGAGTGAGGGATGGATGGAGTGAGGGAGTGAGGGATGGATGGAGGGAGTGAGGAATGGATGGAGTGAGGGAGTGAGGGATGGATGGAGTGAGGGAGTGAGGGATGGATGGAGTGAGGGAGTGAGGGATGGATGGAGTGAGGGAGTGAGGGATGGATGGAGGGAGGGAGTGAGGGATGGATGGAGGGAGGGAGGGAGTGAGGGATGGAGGGATGGATGGAGTGAGGGAGTGAGGGATGGATGGAGGGAGGGAGTGAGGGATGGATGGAGTGAGGGAGTGAGGGATGGATGGAGGGAGGGAGTGAGGAATGGAGGGAAAGAGGGAAAAGGGAGGAGGGGAGGTGGAAGGAGAGGTATACTATATATACAAAAGTATGTGGACACCCCTTCAAATTAGTGGATTCGGCTATTTCAGCCACACCCGTTGCTGACATGTGTATAAAATTGAGCACACCGCCATGCAATCTCCATAGACAAAAATTGGCAGTAGAATGGCCTTAGCCACGAAGTGGTAGACCACACAAGCTCACAGAACGGGACCACCGAGTGCTGAAGCACATAGCGCATAAAAATCCTCTGTTCTGGTTGCAGCACTCACTACCGAGTTCCAAACTGCCTCTGGAAGCAATGTCAGCATAAGAACTGTTCGTCGGGAGCTTCAAGAAATGGGTTTCCATGGCCGAGCAGCTGCTCACAAGCCTAAGATCACCATGTGCAATGCCAAGCGTCAGCTGGAATGGTGTAAAGCTCGCCGCCATTGGACTCTGGAGCAGTGGAAACGCGTTCACACTTCACCATTTGGCAGTCCAATGGACGAATCTATGTTTGACAGATGCCAGGAGAACACTACCTGCCCCAATACATAGTGGCAACTGTAAAGTTTGGTGGAGGATAAATAATGGTCTGGGGCTGTTTTTCATGGTTTGGGCTTGGCCCCTTAGTTCCAGTGAAGGGAAATCTTAATGCTACAGCATACACTGACATTCTAGATGATTCTGTGTTTCCAACATTGTTGCAATAGTTTTGGAAAGCCCGTTCCTGTTCAGCATGACAATACCGCCGTGCACAAAGCGAGGTCGGTGTGGAAGAACTTGACTGGCCTACACAGAGCCCTGACCTCAACCCCAGTGAACGCGTTTGGGATTAATTGGAACGCTGACTGCGAGCCAGGCCTAATCGCCCAACATCCGAGCCCGACCTCACTAATGCTCTTGTGGCTGAATGGAAGCAAGTCCCCGCAGCAATGTTCCAACATCTAGTGGAAAGACTTCCCAGAAGACTGGAGGCTGTTATTGCAGCAAAAAGGGGGGACCAACTCCATGGAATGTTCGACGAACTGGTGTCCATATACTTTACGTGATGTGGTGTATCAATAGTTCAAGAAGCAGGGGAGAAAAGAGGAGAGAAATGTGCCAGAGGGAGAGAGAAAAAAGACACACACACACACACACACACACACACACACACACACACACACACACACACACACACACACACACACACACACACACACACACACACACACACACACACACACACACACACAATGGGAGATACAGGAGAAAGGCCTAAAGTGGACTTGGTGCATGGTGCAGTATCTGGAGGGATGGAACCAGACTGGAGAGAACCACTAAGTGGACATGGTTTCATAAACAATGCCAGAATGGGTCTGGGAGCTGACAAGGTGTGAAGAGGGGTGCTGATGGGTGTGTGTGTATGTGTGCGCTTGTCACTGTGTGTATATATGTGTGCGTGTTTGTGTGTCTCTGTGTGTTTGTGGTGATCAACAATACCAAGGAGGTCTCCCTTGAACACGGACCGTTGGAATGTCTGCCTCTTGTGGAACGCAAGCTGTCATCTGACTGGCCGACAATGGATGGGTCAGGGTTCATGGGTCAGAGGTCAGGGGAGGGGGGAGGGGTTGAGACAAAGTGGAAGTTGTTGAATGCATTGTAAATAATTTGTTATCCCTTCTCTCTCTCTCTCTCTCTCTCTCTCTCTCTCTCTCTCTCTCTCTCTCTCTCTCTCTCTCTCTCTCGCTCCCTCTCTCTCTCTGTCTCTCTCTCTCTCTCTCTCTCTCTCTCTCTCTCTCTCTCTCTCTCTCCTGTTCTCCCTCTCTCTCTCTCTCCCCTCTAGCTCCCCCTTCTCTCTTTCTCTCTCTCTCTCTCTCTCTCTCTCCCTCTCTATCTCCCCCTTCTTTCTCTCTTTCTTTATCTCCCCCTTCTCCCTCTCTCTCTCTCTCCCCTCTAGCTCCCCCTTCTCTCTTTTTCTCTCTCTCTCTCTCTCTCTCTCTCTCTCTCTCTCTCTCTCCCTCTCTCTATATCTCCCCCTTCTTTCTCTCTTTATCTCCCCCTTCTCTCTCTCTCTTTCTATCTCTCTCTCTCTCTCCCTCTCTATCTCCCCCCTCTCTCTCTCTCTCTATCTCCCCCTTCTCTCTTTCTCTGAGTTCGGTAGAATGCAGCCTTGCCTCTCTTTCAAAGACCTACATTGATTGACGCACTGGGCATTGTTGTAAGATGTCCCTCTTGCTCATGGCCTGTATTCAAAAAGTACTGTATCTCAGAGTAGGAGTGCTGATCTAGGATCAGGTACCCTGCTGACCATAAAATCTTACTCATTATGATCTTTAAGGCGAACCTCACCATTCCTACTTTGAGGTTTTTGTGAATACAGACCCTTGTATCACAGCTGACCAGTGTGGTCTTATACAGCGATATGATAATTGTTTGACTGTTATCAAGGCCGTATTCATAAATTGTATCACAGTCGGAGTGCTGATCTAGGATCATATGGACATGGGGGACCTGGTTCTAGATCAGCACTCCTACTTGACTTGACTTGATACGACTTGATACAGAAGGTCCCTGATGGATGGAAATAAAGAGAGTCATGAGGTTTAGATGCTCACTGGTGGCAACGGTGGGATTTGACTGACAACCACAGTTAGCTCTCAGCCCGACCCCTCTAGTTGGCCTTGACAATTTCCTTCCCCAAATTACGGACCCTATAACTAACCTCCCTTTCCCTCCGTCCCTTCATCCATCCATCCCCCGCTCTCTCTTTCTTTTTTAAGTTGTTCAAACCTGCGGCCTCTGGTTTTGAGGAAACACAGGCAGAGGTTCCTCTGTGAAGATGGCGGTGGCCAGTTTGTCGGGGCCACGGACATGAATGTGCGTCTTTGTCCTCCCCCCCCCCCCTACTACCCTCCTGCCTCCCTCCCGGCCCCCTCATGCTGACATGCTCGGTCTCTTTCGGGGGCCCACCGAAATGACCCTGCTAATTATGTATTTAAGGTATTTGGCTCCTGTGAAAACAGCTTTGGGTAGAGCAGTGTGTGCGTGTGTGTGTGTGTGTGTGTGTGTGTGTGTGTGTGTGTGTGTGTGTGTGTGTGTGTGTGTGTGTGTGTGAGTGTGTGTGTGTGTGTGTGTGTGTGTGTGTGTGTGTGTGTGTGTGTGAGTGTGTGTGTGTGTGTGTGTGTGTGTGTGTGTGTGTGTGTGTGTGTGTGTGTGTGTGTGAGTGTGTGTGTGTGTGTGTGTGTGTGTGTGAGTGTGTGTGTGTGTGTGTGTGAGTGTGTGTGTGTGTGTGTGTGTGTGTGTGTGTGAGTGTGTGTGTGTGTGTGTGTGTGTGTGAGTGTGTGTGTGTGTGTGTGTGTGTGTGTGTGTGTGTGTGTGTGTGTGTGTGTGTGTGTGTGTGTGTGAGTGTGTGTGTGTGTGTGTGAGTGTGTGTGTGTGTGTGTGTGTGTGTGTGTGTGTGTGTGTGTGTGTGTGTGAGTGTGTGTGTGTGTGTGTGTGTGTGTGTGTGTGTGTGTGTGTGTGTGTGTGTGTGTGTTGTCCCTGCCTCACGGCTATCATTACAGGTCAGCGTTTATGTATACAGTGGATTAGAGTGACCCTGCCTGATTGGGGACTGAGGGGTAGAGGGAGGTGAGAGAAGGATAGAGGGAGTAGAGTGGGGTAGAGGGGGGTAGAGGGAGGTGAGAGAGGGATAGAGGGAGTAGAGCGGGGTAGAGGGGGGTAGAGGGAGGTGAGAGAGGGAGGAGAGCGGGTAGAGAAGGGTAGAGGGAGGTTAGAGGGGGATAGAGGGAGTAGAGGGGGTAGAGAGGGGTAGAGGGGGGTAGAGAGGGGTAGAGGGAGGTTAGAGGGGGATAGAGGGGTAGAGGGAGTAGAGGGGGTAGAGAGGGGTAGAGAGGGGTAGAGGGAGGTTAGAGGGGGATAGAGGGGTAGAGGGGGGTAGAGGGAGGTTAGAGGTGGATAGAGGGAGTAGAGGGGATTAGACAGGGGTAGAGGGAGGTAGAGAGGGGTGGAGGGAGGTTAGAGGGGGATAGAGGGAGTAGAGGGGGTAGAGGGAAGTAGAGAGGGGTAGAGAGGGGTAGAGGGAGATTAGAGGGAGATTAGAGGGGATAGAGTGAGTAGAGAGGGCAGAGGGCGAGTAGATGGGGTAGAGGGAGGTAGAGAGGGATAGAGGGGTAGAGGGAGGTTAGAGGGGGATAGAGGGGGTAGAGGAGGGTAGAGGGAGGTTAGAGGGAGTAGAGGGAGGTTAGAGGGAGGTAGAGAGGGGTAGAGAGGGGTAGAGGGGGGTAGAGAGGGGTAGAGGGGGATAGACGGAGAAGAGGGGGTAGAAGGAGGTTAGCGGGGGATAAAGAGAGTAGAGGGGGTAGAGGGCGAGTAGATGGGGGTAGAGGGAGATAGACGGAGAAGAGGGGGTAGAGGGAGGTTAGAGGGGGATACAGGGATAGAGGGAGTAGAGGGCAAGTAGAGGGGGTGGGGGGTAGAGGGAGGGTAGAGGGGGTAAAGGGAGGGTAGAGGGGAGTAGTGTTGGGGTAGTGGTGTACCCATGTGTGTGAGGGAGGCCATGGCTTTGGTTGCACATCTGCAGAGTTGTCCCTCTGAAACCCTAACTCCATAACATGGGTTTTTTCATGTCCCATTTCACTGGCAACGGTTTATTAACAGCAGAGAGAGGTCCCCCCCCCACACACACACACACACGCACACACACACATTTTTGTGGGGACCAAAGAACTGATTCCCATCCAAAATCCAATTTTCCCTAACACCTAACCCTAAATCTAACCATAACCCTAATCTTAACCCCTAACCCTAACCTTAACCCCTAACCCTAATACTGTACCTAACCCTAACTACTAACTCGAACCCTAAACCTAACCATAAACCCAAAGTTTAATTCTAACCCTAACCCAAACCTGTCCCCTAAACCTAAAATAACATTTTTTTCTCATGGGGCCTGGCAATATTTTCCTTGTTTTACTATCAATGTGAGGACTTCTGGTACCCACAAAGATAGTTAAACAAGAACATACACACACACATACACATGAGAAGAATAGCAGGCCACACACACACACACACACACACACACACACACACACACACACACACACACACAGTACTGTACAATCACACAGT